>NC_064640.1:884203955-884505655 GCF_023864345.2 Schistocerca serialis cubense | reverse complement strand
GTCCTAACTGAATAAATTTTGCCCTGCAGCTCAGATATTGTCAAACCATCTATGTTATGATCGCACATGACAGTCTCAGCGGCACCAATATGTTGCTTATTTTTGTAATCAGCATCACTGAAATCCCACAAACACCAATGCAAAGCATAGATATCCAAAAAGCGAACACTATTCTCAGTTCCCCACTTCATATTTCAGTTTGTCTACACCCTACAAACACGCATAACCTCAAAACTCATGCAACTAGTGTCGCCAAAGTTGGAACACGCCGAAAGTGTTTACTTTCACCAACGAGTGAATGCGGCGCGCATTCGCAGTGGCCGGTACCACAGTTTCCTGCAACCTAGTGTCGTCGTGTAAACTAGGCTTAACTCGGGGATAATTTCTGCCAAGAGAGTCAGCTGGAGACGTCTGTCGCTGATTGTAAGAGCGCTTAATGAAGCCAGTCACAGGCCAGTTAAATGTTTAATAACTGCTGGTGAGTTGCACCAACATTTTGCCAACGGTCCAATTCTGTTAGCTCCGACATCATGTACTCATAGCTACACAGAACACTGTTCTGAGTACACCTGACACTCGAAGCGTATTGAAGGCATTGCCGCCGCGCGGGATTAGCCGAGCGGTCTGTGGCGCTGCAGTCATGGACTGGGCGGCTGGTCCTGGCGGAGGTTCGAGTCCTCCCTCTGGCATGGGTGTGTGTGTTTGTCCTTAGGATAATTTTGGTTAAGTAGTGTGTAAGCTTAGAGACTGATAGCCTTAGCAGTTAAGTCCCATAAGATTTCACAATCATTTGAACATTTGAAGGCATTGCCGCGCTGAGTGCCGGCGCGGTTAGAGGCGCTATGTCACTTATTGCGCGGCCCCTCCCGCCGGAAGTTCGATGATGATGATAATGATGTTTGGTTTGTGGAGCGCTCAACTGCGTGGTTATCATCGCCCGTACAAATTCCCAACCTTGCTCAGTCCGAACTCGTCACTTTCACGACTGATGATGAAATGATGAGGACAACACAAACACCCAGTCATCTCGAGGCAGGTGAAAATCCCTGACCCCGACGGGAATCGAACCCGGGACCTCGTGCTCCGGAATCGAGAACGCGACCACGAGACCACGAGCTGCAGACCTGGAAGTTCGAGATCTCCGTCGTGTATGGATGTATGCGTTGTTCTTAGCATAAGTTAGTTTAAGTAGTGTGTAAGTCTAGGGACCGATGACCTCAGCAGTTTGGTCCCTTATGAATTCACACACATTTGAACATTTTTTGAACATTGAAGGCACTACACAGGTGCCGCTCGTGGTCAGATACAACAGAGCAGTTCGCATGCTTAGCTAGTATCTACATTTATGTTGAAGCAGGCGTTACCATATTTTTTTCCAACACATGTATGTATGCTATATGTCTACTGTATCCTGCTTTTAGTGTATTTACCAACTCATTAAGTTTCCATGATGGTGCGTTTCTGTTTCTGAATCCGTCGCTGTACGCATCACTATCGATTAAAGTGTAAAATGGCAGCAGCAGTGCAAGAAATGAAATGGGTGAAATGGCTCTGAGCACTATGGGACTTAACTGCTGAGGTCATCAGTCCCCTAGAACTTAGAACTACTTAAACCTAACTAACCTAAGGACATCACACACAGCCATTCCCGAGGCAGGATTCGATCCTGCAACCGTAGCGGTCACGCGGTTCCAGACTGAAGCGCCTAGAACCGCACGGCTACACCGGCCGGCCAAATATTTATTATTACGATTACAGTTTCTGCCTTAGGTTCTGTTTACGGCATCATGATGGTTGCATCCGTGTTTGGCGACATCGCGGTGAACGCACATTGGAAGCGTGTATTCGTCATCGCTATACTGGCTTATCACCCGGCGTGATGGTACGGGGTGCCATTGGTTACACGTCTCGGTCACCTCTTGTTGTCATTGACGGCACTTTGAACAGTGGACGTTACATTTCAAATGTGTTGCGACCCGTGGCTCTACCCTTCATTCGATCCCTGCGAAACCCTACATTCCAGCAGGATAATGCACGATCGCATGTTGCAGGTCCTGTACGGGCCTCTCTGGATACAAAAAAGTTCGACTGCTGCCCTGGCCAGCACATTCTCCAGATCTCTCACCAACTGAAAACGTCTGGTCAATGGTGACTGAGCAACTGGCTCGTCACAATACGCCAGTCATTACTCTTGTTGAACTGTGGTATCGTGTTGAAGCTGCATGTGCAACTGTACCTGTACAAGCCATTCAAGCTCTGTTTGACTCCATGCCCAGGCGTATCATGGCCGTTATTACGGCCAGAGGTGGTTGTTCTGGGTACTGATTTGTCAGTATCTATGCACCCAAATTGCGTGAAAATGTAATCACATGTCAGTTCTAGTATAATATATTTGTCCAATGAATACCCACGTATCATCTGCATTTCTTCTTGGTGTAGCAGTTTTAATGGCCAATAGTGTATATGTTTCGTGCATGGTGTCCTAGGTGAAAGCGGCAGCATCTACACAAGCCAAATGTTTCACATGGCACTGAGCACACATACCACATAAAACAAAGGGAGAAGTCGGTTGCGGCTGTAAGTTGCCTAGTTTATGGACATAAAAATACAATTATAAGTTCTGAACATTGCAAAGACAGTATATCTGAAGATATTTGTAAGCCCTAAAATAGCGACGGAGTTGCAGCAGTCTGGTTTAGGCCCATCAGGACCAAACTGTAATCAAAGTAGAAAACAAGAAATCATAAGTGAAGTAGAGAACAATCATAGCGTAAACAGCTAAAACCTGACTCCTATACAGGTATCTGGATGACACTTATTTATAGCCTCACACATAGCTACTGCAGTGCAGGAGCACAGGGTGAGCCAGCTTTTTGTGCTCAGTGCGTCGCAAGTGACGAATACTGCGGCCCATGTCGAACAGCGCTCCTTGCCGGATGGCTGCAGTGTCTTCACTGCCGAGCTGGTGGCCATCTCTCGTGCCCTTGAGCATATTCGTTCCTCCCCCAGTGTGTCCTACATGGTATGCAGTGATTCGCTGAGCGGTTTACAGTCCATTGATCAGTGCTACCCACGCCATCCTCTGGTAGTTTCCATCCAGGAGTCGGTTTATGCCCTCGAACGATCTGGTCGATCATTAGTCTCTGTATGGACCCCCGGGCATATCGGAATCCCGGGAAATGAGCTATTTGACAGCCTGGCCAAACAGGCCACTGGTAAGTCGCTTCTGGAGATTGGCATACCCGAACCTGACCTCCGATCGATGTTACGTCGTAAAGTTCTCGTGATTTGTGATGCTGAATGGCGCAGCTTAGTTACGCCCAATAACCTTCGCGCCATCAAGGAGATCACAAATGAGTGGAAGTCTTCTCTGCGGGCTTCTCGCAGGGACTCTGCGGTCCTCTGCTGCCTTCGCATCGGCCACACTAGGCTGACGCATGGCTGTCTTCTCCGGCATGAGGCCCCACCATGTTGTCGCTGCGGTTCCCGTTTGACAATAGTCCACATTTTGTTGGTCTGTCCACATCTAGCCGTTCCGAGACGGAATTTTAATCTTCCTGCCACATTTCCTTCGATTTTAGGAGACGATGCCTCCACAGCTAACTTGGTTTTACGTCTTCAACGTGAAACCGGTTTTTATTCTTCGGTTTAAGCTTTAGTTCCTGTCCTTTGCCTCCCTGTGCTTTCTACTCTAGTACTTTTAGGTTGGAGATTTTAATGTGTTGTAGAGTGGCTGGCTCATCCTTTTTTATCCTCGTGATCAGCCAGCCCGGGTCATCTGCTCTACTGTTTTAAGCTCTTCTGCCTGTTTCTTGTATGTCTGTGCTCTTCTTGTCTTCTGTTGTCCTTGGTGTGTTCAGTTTTTTTTTCTTTTTTTCCGTCCCTCTCTTGTAAGTTTTCCATTTTAACCCATGGACTTGGTGCAATGGAACAAGGGACCGATGAACATGCAGTTTGGTCCCTTGAAACTTCAAACCCATCCCCCCCCCCCCCCTCCCTTCTGTGTTCGTCTTTTCCCTACATATGTTCATCTCGCCTTGCCTTTTGTGGTGAACATTTTAAAGTGTTGCAGAGTGGCTGGCTCATCTTCTTTTTATTTTGTGATCAGCCAGCCCAGACCGTTTGCACTATGGCTTTAATGCCTCTTCTACTTTAGCTTATGGTGTATGTCTTCCCCGGTTTTTGTTCATGCCATATGTTTTCCTTTTAAGTGTGGTTCCATATTCCTTTTCCCCCTTTTACTTTCCGAACCGTACTATGGGAGTTGTTTCACCCTGAGCCTTTTTTGAGTCAGGAACAAGGGACTGATGACCTTGTAGTTTTGTCCCTTTATCCCTCAAACCAACCAACCAACGAATACTGCACTCGTTTTGCGGGCTGCGTGAGCTTTCTGACCGTGGTATTTCCGACCTTTTATAGATGCTACAGATACCGTAGGACTTCCGACCAAGTATTTTTGCACCGTGGGTTTTCCGACCAGACCCTCCTCCGCTACTGATTGACGACAGTCCCACACCAGCAGCGGATGTGTTGTCATCGTCAGTCAGGCGGTGTCCTAGACGTCAGCCTCGGTTTCCAGATTGTTTCACAGGCTTGAGGTACTTGAGTTCTATACACTGTGAGCAACGTAAACAACTTCAGCAACGAAAGGGAAGCATTGTCCTCTCAAGGATGGTCATCGCTACCGGATGCCCAGGAAATGTGATTACGATACGAACTAGTCGTGCGTCAAATCCGAATGGAGGAAGTTCAGAGACCATTTCAAAATTGCAAATGGCAGAATCAAGGCAGAACAGCAACATGCCTACTTGACGAAGCAGATTTGCAGATTAAGAAACGAGTGATTACAGAAAAAGAGACCATGAAGAAAAGATAGCGTCTGTTTTCCAAATTTTTAAAGAGCAATGGCAATATTTGAAAGATAAAGGTTTTTAGATATGCTGAAATACGTCAAGTAATGAGAACTCAAAACTGCATTGTGTAAGCCAAGCAGGGAAGCTATTGTGATGATTCAGATCCCTGGCTCTATTTCGTCTGTGGAAGTAAATACAAGAATTAGGATTAATTGAGGACTACAGGGCTAGCGAAGAAGTCCGGTTGTTTGGCCGTATGTGTGCTGCAGTGGCACCTCTTCCACCAAACGGTGTTGATAAATCGTGGATGGAAAAAATGAAGGAAATGCCCAGTGAAGAAAAGGTTATGAAATTCGCAGACTATGATTATGCTCAATGATGGAAAATCCCAGTATACCAGTTGTGGAATGTTTTTATCCGGCAACACAGGACCACAAATGCTGTCGAAGACAGGCATATGAATCGCCTCAATAGATCAAAAACATTCTAGCTTATTGCAAGAACCCCCCACTCGCATTAAACTTCCCGAAATGTCTGTTTCTCCGGTGAGTCCGTAGATGGTGGTATCAGGGGCGTCTAGTGTAACTGACCACGCTTTCCCAGTCCGTCCTTGAAATGACTTAGGGAGCCGCCAGGTAGGAATTCTTCCCATCTGCTATGTGGAGATGTTCAAGTAGTTTTACGTCCACTTGCAGAGCCGTAGCAGCGCCGTCGTATTCTGAAACCACAATACTAATGTCTACCTTTTAAGTAGTGAAGCGAGAAGTTTTTTTGCAAATAATTTTACACCAGATGCCATTATGGTGCGTTTATTTAAGAAACAGTGTAAAGTGAACTTGTACACACTGATTATAAGCTAACCATCAACGGTACAAGACCATGGTCTACCGCATGACTACATCCAAAGGCATCCTATCAATGACTGTCAACTATGGCGCAACTTCAGCGTACTAAGGCGGTACATCTTAGGTATGTCAAAGTTATTCATTTATTTATGAATATCAACATTTCCTGGCCCTTTAAAATTACTGAACGATTGTGTGTATGACCCGTAGACTCCTAATGTCTGAGTGCAAAGGCAACTTTTGTTAGCAAATGTATGTTAACAATTACTTTGTTCGCACCAGAATAAATGTACTTTCCCTACGTATCTCTTTGCTGACGGCACAAGCGATTTCTGCGTCGGCACCTTATCCCACTGGCTCTGAGAGCGCCAGATGCCCAACCGCCTCTGCTAGCCAGTGTGGAAACCTACAACTCGGTCCTAACTCCATACGTATGCGAAACAGCAAAACTGTAAATAAAGTAAAATGCGCTCTTATCTGCAAATAATGGGCACCTTACAGTATACTTCTTAGTAAAGAAGCTAGGAGGAAGCACTAAATGCTATATTTAAAATTAAAAAAGATTCCATTGCTCTGCCTCCTCAAAAAAGGAAAAAAGTTACGTAGATCTTTACAAAAGACATTGTTAGAATATATAGTGACATGGGGAATTTAAGACGTTTAAAACCGCTGGCTTTCTTACAAAAAATTGTGTGAGAATATAAAACTCATAAAACAAAAAAAGTTTAATCATTTGCTACAGAAGAAAGAAAAAATGTAAGAAAACGAAGATAAAAACATTAAAAAGGTAAAAATAAAATTATATAAAGTAATAAAAAACATTTAAATGTGCCTAGCCAGTCCTAAGCTAGACTAAAATGTAAAGGGACGTTATTGACAAAACAGTCGGCATAGCTTCCCCCACTACTGCAGCTTCTTTGGTGATCGGAAAAATCACGGCTGAAATATGTGTCGTCGGAAATCACCCCATTGACATAACAATGTCTATAGACAGTATATTATTGTGTACCACTTGTTAAATCGAAATTTGTCCATGAAACAGAAGAAGTTGTCCGGGAGGAATGATTTAGAGTTAGATTTAAAACTTACTTTCTACATCTACATCTACATCCATACTCCGCAAGCCACCTGACGGTGTGTGGCGGAGGGTACCTTGAGTACCACTATCGGTTCTCCCTTCTATTCCAGTCTCGTATTGTTCGTGGAAAGAAGGATTGTCGGTATACTACTGTGTGGACTTTAATCTCTCTGATTTTATCCTCATGGTCTCTTCGCGAGATATACGGAGGAGGGATCTATATACTGCTTGACTCTTCGGTGAAGGTATATTCTCGAAACTTTAACAAAAGCCCATACTGAGCTACTGAGCGTCTCTCCTGCAGAGTCTTCCACTGGAGTTTATCTATCATCTCCGTAACGCTTTCGCGATTACTAAATGATCCTGTAATGAAGCGTGCTGCTCTCCGTTGGATCTTCTCTATCTCTTCTATCAACCCTATCTGGTACGGATCCCACACTGCTGAGCAGTATTCAAGCAGTGGGCGAACAAGCGTACTGTAACCTACTTCCTTTGTTTTCGAATTGCATTTCCTTAGGATTCTTCCAACGAATCTCAGTATGGCATCTGCTTTACCGACGATCAACTTTATATGATCATTCCATTTTAAATCACTCCTAATGCTTACTCCCAGATAATTTATGGAATTAACTGCTTCTAGTTGCTGACCTGCTATTTTCTAGCTAAACGATGAGGGATCTTTCTTTCTATGTATTCGCAGCACATTACACTTGTCTACATTGGGATTCAATTGCCATTCCTTGCACCATGCAAATCCTCCTGCTTTCTGTCAGACATTTTATGTTATTGTACAAATGATGAAGATATTTATTGCTGCATACTGAACTCCTTTACGAGTTGCTGGCAGCATTGATAACAGGTAAGAAAGTCCGTTGTTCCTTCTAATTTTGTTTTGTGAATATCATTGTTATTGTCAAATTGTAATCGATTATTTACGACGAATTTCATTAGCGAAAATATGTACTGTGGTGGCACAGTTAAAATTCCTAACTCCTTGAAGAGGTACCTACAAGACTTCAGTCGGTGTACACCACATATTATTTTTACTGCTCGCTTTGTGCAATCAATATTTCCTTTCTAACTGATGAGTTACCTCATAAAACTAATCCATAAGACGTTACTGAGTGGAAATACGCAAAATATATCTGGAGGTTCATTTTGTTCGTTTCCAAGATTAGCAATAATACGAAACGCAGAAGCAACCGAACTTAGCTTTTTGAGAATCTCGTTATTACGCTTATTCCAGTTCATATTTTTATCAACATGTACACCCAAAACTCTGGAACATTCTACCGTATTACTGACTCCTGCTCACGTGCTGCATCAGTTGTTGGTATGACTGTATTTGTAGTACAGAACTGAAAAAATGCGTTTTTGTTTCGTTTTTTTTTTTCGAAATTTAGTGAGAGTCAATTTTGTGACGACCATTTTATGATTCTCTGGAAAATACCGTTTACCATTTCTTCTGTTGCTTTCTCTACAACAGAATATATTAAAACACTATATCGACTGCAAAAAGTACCTATTATGCTTGTTGAATGTCACTGGAAGGTCATTCACATATGTAAGGAATAGGAGTGGACCCAAAATTGAAACCTGTGGGACTCCCTTTGTGATTTCCCCACAGCAACTGAACTTTTGTACCTTTCCAGCATTTTTTCAACTATTCAGCACATTCTTTCGCATTCTCTTAGTTAAGTGTGACTCTACCAACTGTGCATAAAGCCACAAGTTCCATAAAACTTGAGACAGTAACATGACCTAAACCATCAAACGCCTTTCAATGATCACAAAAATAGCAAAAAATGGTTCAAATGGCTCTGAGCACTATGGGACTTAACATCTCAGGACATCAGTCCCCTAGACTTAGAATAACTTAAACCTAACTAACCTAAGGACATCACACACATCCATGCCCAGGCAGGATTCGAACCTGCGACCTTAGCAGCAGCGCTGTTCCGGACTGAAGCGCGTAGAACCGCTCGGCCACAACGGTCGGTACAAAAAATAGCAACTGGCGATATTTTATTATTTAAGTCCTGTACCATTTGATGAGTGAATTTATAAATAGCATTCTCAGTGGAACAACCCTTCTAGAATCCAAACTATGATATGCAAAGTAAATTGTTTCCATGTAAGTGTGAGACTACTCTTGACTACTACATTGCTACTTCGAATAATTTGGCTAAAGATGTCACTAAGGAAACTGGAAGATGATTCTTTAAATTCTGTCTTTGCACCTTTCTTATGAAAAGGTTTAACAATTTCATATTTTAATCTGTCCGAAAAAATTCCCTGTGCGAGTGATGAATTGCACCTATCACTAATGGCAGTACTTACACAAATCGAAAAACTTTTCCGAATTCTGTCTGAAATTCCATCGACACCACATGAGCTTCTGACCATTTTGTTTTAGAATTTTTATAACCCTGTTAACTTCAGTAATGGATGTTGGTACTACTTCCAGTTGCTTGAAGTTAATATACTCTAGTGCTTCTTCGACCAAACCATTTACTCCTATTTTTGTCGCTACATTATAAAGTGACAATAGTTTGAAGTTTGTACCCCGTCATTTTTATTTCTATTTTATTAGAGAAACTCATATAAGCTACTATTCAAAATGCATTTTGATTTACTGTATTTGTGTTCAGAGGTAATGTGAAAGTGCTTCTATGTTTACCTAATTCCTGTCGAATGTGACAACGAAAATGGAGATGCGAGCTTTGGGACCAGTACCTAAAGTGTGTGTCTGACTTTCACAATGACGCTCTTCTGCAAAGCTTGTTGCAGAGATAGATAAAAAATGAAAAAAAATCCTCAATTTATTTCCGTGTAGGAGATCTAGGAAAAGAACGAGTGCAAAGTGTTGAATGTTACTAGAAAAAAATACATGCAGATATAATGTATAATGCAGGTATAATGTCGGTCAGTCCAACGATTTTTATCTGTCACTATTCATTTCGTTCACCTCTGGCAACTTTTGTTAATGTGAAAAATAGCGATTTGCACCGATTTTCGGAATTCTTGTTAAAATGTAGGTCTCTCTATAATCCTTATAGGGCGACTGGTAATTCATTTCAAAGGTCAGAGTAACGGCATACCACCTCCATAGGGAGTAGAAGAATGTCTAAATTATTTCGATCAAAGTAGTGTTAAAATATCCAGTGTTGGATGCTGCGAAGATCATGTGGCGGAGATCGTTCCTATGCTGATCCTTCAGTAAAGGAAATTCCGCTTTCTCACGAGCAGTAAACAAATATGGAAGGAACTGAATAAAGTCTTAAAAACTTCCAAGACAGCGCGGAAACTATCTAAACTTGTTGACAATTGATGTCCACTGAAGTAAGTTAATTAGATCCACGGGCCCTTCATTTCATTACATATATTCCTTGAATGAATGAGATCGTGTGCTGTGTTTGCTTGAGAAACACGTACTGCGAAGGGTGAGAAGCGGAGCATCCGACATCTCGCGGCGCAACAGGTGAACTAGGGGAGTCAGCACACTTTCCTTTCTGCTCGCTGTCACCTTATAACGATGCCTAGTAAAGTGCTGTGTTGTTCAAGCCAACATTCGGGTGGTTGAGAGCTTAACTAAACTACACAACCAATAACGTAATCCACGTGATGTACATTCGTTGCATACCCTGAGATGAATCAGTATATCATTAATATGATTGCCGATCATTAGCCCTGGATCTACGATATTTCCGAACCGGGGCAAAAACTTGATAGTAGCGCCCTTCTCACCCCTCCCCCCCCCCCCCTGGCCCCACACCAACGAGCGTTGAGATAGGACGTCAAACATTTTTTAAAAAATCAATTTTTCCACAATATGTTCATCTTTCTGAGAGTTTGATATTTAAAATATGCATATTCGAGGAAATGTAAGACATGTTATTCGGTTTTAAGTGTGCCAAAGCGTAGTGCCACGCCTCTTCACACAGCGTTCTTCTTATTGCACATCACTGTATTTGGCCCTGTAGAATTCAAACGTGTATATTTTGTAATGGAAGCCATCAAACATATATTCAAGATAGTGGAAATTAAAATGTCCTGTGGTGCCTTTCTTGCTTCCAGTCGGCGGTTTGACATCTACCCTCTTACAAAAAAAGAAAACAAGAAAAAAACTCACAATTAATTCTGGGTGGAATTATTTGTGAATTGAGAACTCTTCAGAAAATTTGCGCTTCTTGTTTCCCATTAGCTAATAACTTTCTCTTTTGTATGACATAAAATTAAATGTAGGGAACATAAAACCAATAAAAGCAAGAGACAAGCAAGGCAGCACACATTTCTTCAGTCCTTATGTCCCAGCATCTTTTTCTCTCTATCTTGCTACAGCTTTACACGGCGTGCTTTCCTTTCTGCGGAAGAATCTATTACGTAAACAAAGTTCGTCAAACATTTTGCTAAATGAAAAATCAAAATATCGTTGTCTCATACTGAAAAAACTGCTAATACGAACAGTACCCAAGACTGATGTGGCTTCCCGATTTGATTACATCTCTTTTGCCATCGTTCTAATAATCTATCAAAAATAAAAGTTCAGGATCACTGACAACATGGCAGCATTGACAGTTCAGCACATATTTAACAACATTTTAAGATGTAAGAAGTGTCGTACTCCTCGGATCTTGTGGGACTCTTGCAGTCAAAAGCTGCATTTTGACGACGACCTGTCCACCATCTATGTCCGCCCCAACGCCCCTATTCCCTTCGAATTCTTCTCCCACATCGTCTGTACCTTCTCCTCCTACGTGACTGTCGCCGACCTCAACATCCATACTCGTTCCGCTGCCCAGTTACGGCGGTGGCATCGGTTCCTCTCCTCCCTTCAAGGCGACCTCATCCCCATCGCCCAGCACACCCGTCCCGAATCCAACTCCACTCCTGATGTTATCCTCTCCTCTCCCAACCTCCTTGGCCGCATAACGGTGGATGTCCTGGAGCCTATTGGTAGCGACCATCTCCCTGTCCTTCTCACCGTTTCAGACGGTCGTCGCCCCCGCCCCGACCCTCGTAATGACCCTCCCTCCCCCTAAGTAAGTCCATGACTATTCCCGTGCCAACTGGAATGCCTACCGGGATACCCTCTCCACCCAGGTCGATAGCCACCCTTTCACCTACCACCACCCCGACAATGTCACCCATGCCGCCTCCTTTCTCCAGCAGACCTTGTCTGAGGCCGTGGAGGCCCATGTCCCTACTGTCGCCAACCACCCCCATCGTCCTACCTTACCCCCACAGGCCGTCCTCCTCCTCCGTGAATCCCGCCGTCTCTAACGTGCCTTCCTCCACATGCATGACCCGGACACCCTATGACGCCAACGGCAACTCCAGCGACACATTCGTAATTTGCTCGTGGCTAAGAAAAGCCGGGACTTGCGACAGACATGCACCCGTTTAAGTGTTACCCTACCAATCAACTCGTCCAAGTTCTGGTCAGCCTTCCATCGCCTTACCAGAACTAAACCCTCCCCCTACTATCCTCTTCTCCATGATGAGCACCCCTTCCCTGACTCCCTTAGTAAGGCCAATCACTTGGCCTCCTACCTCTCCAATGTATTTTCCATCCCTGATGATCCCCAGTTCGATTACTTCCTCTTCCCGGATATCCGCGATCGAACTGACACCTCCGTCCCTCCCCTTGCTCCTGGTTTCCAGTACTTGGACAACATTGCACACATGGAACTCAATGCCCCTATCACTACACAGGATCTCATTGCTACATTCCGCACAAAACGCAACACCGCTCCTCGTCACGATCGTGTCACCTACCGTCACCTTCGTGAAGCTCCTGTCTCTTTCCTCTCCACCCTGGCCAGGCTCTACAATGTAGTCCTGTCCACCGGTTACTACCGCGACCTGTGGACAACCTCCCGTATCCTCATGTTCCTTAAACCTGGCAAACCGCCGTCCGCCGTCTCCTCCTACCGTCCCATCAGCCTTACCTCGGTCTTCAGCAAGGTCCTGGAATCTATCCTCACCCGACGCATCCACCAGCATCTCCGCCAGCACCGCCTCCTTCCCGTTACCCAGTGTGGCTTTCGGCCGTCCTTCTCTTCCGACGACCTTCTCCTTCACCTCACTCATCTCCTTTCCGACCAGCTTAATTCCCGTCGCTCCGCAATCTTCCTCTCCATGGACCTCGAACATGCTTATGACTGCGTATGGCATTCCGGTCTCCTCTTCAAGCTCCAAACCTTCGCCCTTCCCATTAACTATGTCCGTCTGATTGGCTCCTTTCTCTCCCGCCGTCCTTCCTATGTCACCATCCATAACACAGATTCCTACACCTTTTTCCCCTCCGCCGGTGTGCCCTAGGCTCCATCCTCTCCCCCCTTCTGTACCTTTTGTATACGGCGGATATGCCGCCGCCGTCACCCGCCGTCCACCTTCTCCAGTTTGCCGATGACACTGCCTTCCTTGCCCTTGCCCCCACCCTGCAGCGCTACCAACACCTTCTCCAATCCCATCTTGACCGGTTCACTGCTTGGTGCAACCAGTGGTTGCTCAAGGTCAATCCCTCCAAAAAACAGGCGATCATTGTAGGCAAAACCAACCCTTCCTTCCGCCTCCTTGATTTCTATCTCACCATCTATGGCCGTCCTATCGCCCTCACTACCACCCTTAAGTACCTTGGCATCACCCTCAACCGTCGCCTCTCCTGGACTCCGCACCTCCGGACAATCCTAGCCAAGGCACGCTCAAGCTCTTCTCCAGCCATAGGTGGGGTCTGGACCCCTCCACCATCCTCCACACCTATAAATCCCTCATCCACCCTATCCTTTGTTATGCCCATCTGGCTTGGATCTCCGCCTCCCCTCCATTTTATAAATCCCTCCAGATCCTTGAATGCCATGCTCTCCGCCTCGCCTATCGCATCTGTCTCCCCTCCCCCACGCGGATCCTGTACGATCTCATCCCCTTCCCCCACCTCCTCCTTTTCCTTGAAAGGATACGGATGCTGTACACCTTCCGTAAAATCGTTCCTCCTCACCCGCTAGTCTCCGCTATCCTCTCCCATACCCGCCCGCTGCCGCGCCTGTATTCCCACGTCCAACCCAGTCTCCATCTCTCCACCCTCCTTACCCTCTCCCAAGGTAGCTTCCGCCAGCTCCCTCTCCATGATGATGCCCTCCTCCCTTCCATCTACCCCTCCTACCAACTTTGATCCTCCCACCCTCCTCCTGTGTTTGCTCCTCTGGGCACCCTCCCTCCCTTCTCTACCTCTTCCCTCCCTCCTCCATTTCTCCCCACTCCTCCCCCAGGCTTCTCTCCCCTGTCCCTCTCCTCCTACCCCCATATCCTCAGCCATTGGCATCCTTGTTCTCCCCTCTCCCCCACCTCACCCTTGTTTCCCTCATGGCAGGGCCCCGGACTCGCACACGCTAAGTGGACATTCGCGTGCCGGAGATCACCGCCATCAGTGTCGCATGTGTGCCGTCGTGTTTAGTGTTCAGTGTTCACCGTCGCACTCTATTGTTCACCAGTGCCATCGACATCTTCAGTGTTTGTGCGTCGTATCGACCGTTTGCAGTGTGCATTATCGTTGAGTGTGAACGGTGCCGTGTTTGTCTTTATGTGTCTACTGTTTTATTGCCCACCGTTCTGTAACTTAATGTGTCTTCTCACTGTTTTTTTCTCATTGTGTCTTCGATGGCTGAAGAGCAGCGTAGAGTGCTGCTGACAGCCTGCCTGTTGTACAGGTTTTAAAATAACAATAAAGAAAAAAAAAGACGACCTGTGGTGGAGATCATGACCAGCAATTCATGTCATGGCCTCCACGCTCTCCCGACTTAACCCCATGCGATTTCTTTCTGTGGGGTTATGTGAAAGATTCAGTGTTTAAACCTCCTCTACCAAGAAACGTGCGCCGGCCGAAGTGGCCATGCGGTTCTAGGCGCTGCAGTCTGGAGCCGCGAGACCGCTACGGTCGCAGGTTCGAATCCTGCCTCGGGCATGGATGTGCGTGATGTCCTTAGGTTAGTTAGGTTTAACTAGTTCTAAGTTCTAGGGGACTAATGACCTCAGAAGTTGAGTCCCATAGTGCTCAGAGCCATTTAGCCAAGAAACGTGCCAGAACTGCGAGCTCGCATCAACGATGCTTTCGAACTCATTGATGGGGACATGCTGCGCCGAGTGTGGGAGGAACTTGATTATCAGCTTGATGTCTGCCGAATCACTAAAGGGGCACATATCGAACATTTGTGAATGCCTAAAAAAACTTTTTGAGTATTTGTATGTGTGTGCAAAGCATTGTGAAAATATCTCTACTAATAAAGTTATTGCAGAGCTGTGAAATCGCTTCAATCATTTAAATAAACCTGTATGCAAGCCTCTAATGATACGCGATGAGACCATGGAAAAAACAAATGAAACATAAGATAACATTTATACATATAGTTCATGTCTGTTTCACCTGTTTTGAACATGCCCTTCTTCTCTTCGTACACGCTTGTCATGGCAGAATTTCAGTCAACATGCATAGCCAAATGTCTGTTGTCCGATGATGATTTGTGTGAGAATACGTGCTTGCATTTCACACACTGAGCAAATGCAGAAAAAATAGAGTTGTCTAGATTTTTCAGTATGTATATGAAAACTGTTCCAAACTTTGCTTTATGTTGTCGAACTGGGTTTTTGAGAGCGCTAACAAACGGAGTCAGAATTTTCAATTACTGAATCCCGATAGAAACGCGTCATAAAGGCAGTTTTACTGGGTAGTGGACCCTGTGGAGCCTATTTCCATTACAGACCCGCAAAAACCCAATATATTCGAATGGCCGAGCAGCGCGAACACTTGTTTAAAACACAGCACGGCACGGCGGCGGACGTAAGGGCAAGTTTACACGGCGACATTGGGTTGCGCCACTCGTTACATGAACCGAGTTGCACGCAAATGATTTCACATATGACTGTAGACACAGCGACATCACTGTATATTTCAGTTTCGTCGTTTTGTGAGTGCCATAATCGCAGGTAAAATGGAAGTTTTGACAGCTACACGAGTTGTGGAGCAGTTAACGCTTGTAAGCGTAAAATTTCTGCCTAAGAAAAGAAATAAGGAACGTGCTTGAGTATGCGACTGGATAAAGAAAAGGCGTCAGCCGGCCGGAGTGGCCGAGCGGTTCTAGGCGCTGCAGTCTGGAACCGCGCGACCGCTGTGGTCGCAGGTTCAAATCCTGCCTCGGGCATGGATGTGTGTGATGTCCTTAGGTTAGTTAGGTTTAAGTAGTTCTAAGTCTAGGGGACTGATGACCTCAGAAGTTAAGTCTCAGAGTGCTCAGAGCCATTTGAACCATGTCGCGTTACAAGGAATTAACAATTCACTAATGCATAAAACACTACTACTTACAGACTAAGTAACGTATTGTGAGAAATATCTTTTCTATAATGTAGATACCGCCGATGATGGGCAACACCCGAAAGTAGTCCGGTAAAGCCGCGCGGGCTTAGCCGAGCGGTCTGAGGTGCTGCAGTCGTGGACTGTGTGACTGGTCCCGGCGGAGGTTCGAGTCCTCCCTCGGGCATGCGTGTGTGTGTTTGTCCTTAGGATAATTTAGGCTAAGTAGTGTGTAAGCTTAGAGACCGATGGGCTTAGCAGTTAAGTCCCATAAGATTTCACACATATTTGAACATTTAGTCCGGTAAAACAAACAACTACCAACAAGCAGCTTCTGTGAAACAATTAGTTATTAATATGGCATATTTACAAAGTTATAAGCGTTTGACTCGTTGTGAATGTGTTGAAACCCTATTAAACAATCTGGGCATTATTAACGGTAACTGAACTCAAACTGTATTTTCGGATAGCTGTAACAAGGTTCCTACATAGTTATGACAAATGCGGTCTTTCATTAGATATAGCAACGTAATGTCGTGATTGAACATGTTTCGACAACGTTCTGTTCACAGAAAAACTCAAAGAATTTGGAGTTGATTTAATATTCCTCTTTCAGAACGCCACGGTTTTACAGCTTTATTCATACAGTAAAGCCAATGATGTGACTGCGAGAAACATTTTAACATTATCTAAATAATAGAATGTATCTGGAGATTCAAAAAGGAAGACCCGGCCTCAGTTGTTTATTACAGAGGAACTACAAAGGCAGTAACACATTACGCACGTCCCCGGATAGAGGAAGATTCAAAGTTTAGACACACCTGCGATGTTGTTGCTAGCAACTTAGCGACTACACCGCAAGAGAAATTATTTTATTTGTTGAAATTTGCGTGAAGTTCGAGTGCAGCGTGGATTCCGCCGTCGATTTAGAAAGAAGCCGCCTCTGCACAAGTAGATTTATGACTGGCACACCAAATTCGCGAAAGATGGTTGCATATGCATAGGGAAGGGCACTGGCCGGCCACTCACGTCTGATGAAAACATCGAGCATATCAGAGATACGTTTACACGGAGCCCTCGGAAGTGCACAACACAAGCAGGCCAGAAGCTTCAGCTTCCCCAAATAACGGCGGGATGCGTTCTCAAACGACGCCTACGTATAAAACCTAACGAGTTGCTATTACTGTGGTATCTGTGTCCAAGCGGCCGTAACAGAAGGTACGAATTTTGCATTTGACTTCTCCAGGATATCGCAGAGGACACATTTTCTTAACGACTCATCTGTTTGGACGAATCGGCGTTTTATCTATCGGGTAAAGTAAACAGCCATAATATAAAAATTAGGACGTCACAAAATTCTGTCGTCGTTCTAGAACGTGGAAGAGACTCGCCGAAACTGAATGTGTTTTGTACCATTCCTGTTTGCAAAGTTTATTGACCTTTCGTTCTTGCGGAGAAAACTGTGACAGGAATATCATCTTGGACATGCTGTAAAATTATTTCTTTCCTCACCTTCACCAATATTTCAATGATTCCAGTCATTCCATCACGAAGGAGGTACGCGGTTCGTGTTGTCGGTAGTCCAACCATGCCTAGACGGTTAATACCGCTGTTCTATCGCGTCCGCATTGTTACTTTGTGCCAGAAAGGGCTCTCAACGAGGGAAACATCCAGGCGTCTCCGATTGAACCAAAGCATCGAGGAGATACAGAGAGACAGGAACTGGCGATGACCCGCCTCGCTCAGGCCGCCCAAGGGCTACTACTGCAGTGGATGACCGCTACCTACGGATTATGGTTCGGAGGAACGCTGACAGCAACGCCACCATGTTGAATAATGCTTTTCGTACATCCACAGTACGTCGTGTTACGACTCAAACTGTGCGCAATAGGCTGCATGTAGCGCAACTTCACTCCCGACGGCCATGGCGAGATCCATCTTTGTAACCACGACATCGTGCAGCGAGGTACAGATGGGCCCAACAACATGCCGAATGGACCGCTCAGGATTGGCATCACGTTCTCTTCACCGATGAGTGTCGCATATGCCTTCAACCAGACAATCGTCGGAGACATGTTTGGAGGCAACCCGGTCAGGCTGAATGCTTTAGACACACTGTCCAGTGAGTGCAGCAAGTTGGAGATTCCCTGCTGTTTTGGGGTGGTATCATGAGAGGCCGACGTACGCCGCTGGTGGTCATGGAAGGGGCCGTAAAGGCGGTACGATACGTGAATACCATACTCCGACCGATAGTGCAGCCATGTCGGCAGCATATTGGCGAGACATTCGTGTTCATGGACGGCAGTTCGAGCCCCATCGTGCACATCTTGTGAATGACTTCCTTCAGGATAACGACATCGCTCGACTAGAATGGCCAGCATGTTCTCCAGACATGAACCCTATCGGACATTCCTGGGATGGATTCAAAAGGGCTTTTTACGGACGACGTGGACCACCAATCACTCAGAGGGATCTGCGCCCACGCAAGTTTATCTTAAGAACTAAATCAGTTGTTGGCCTTCACAGTAAACGATTTTGACAATTGATACACCGGTCCAGGTATTTTTCCGTAGCTCAAGAGAGAGCTCAACACTAATTTTATTTTGTACCATGCGCTATCGCTGTTGATCACTGGCTAATTCTTCCTCACGATCAAAACACAGCCATTACCTGCTGCATACGCAGACCGTGCCACTTCTCCGTGTTCCCAGACGTTTTGAAAGAATAATGGTCAGTTCCGTAGGATCAAATTGAGGAGCAAATCTCCAAGATCATGGAACGTGTCAGTACATGAAATTACAACATAAAAGTAATAACAGATAAAATAAAATGTTTGTGAACCCAAAAATAGGCAGTCAATAAGTTTATGTAAAAGCAGTCAACAATATAACACAGAAATCTTTATATCTTCGATTGTGATGGTCTTCTACGTTTGCTTTCTATTGATAAGTTATGTTCTTCTCCCGGTCTTCTGCCTTGTTCAGCTCGCTCATGCTTGAATAATTTGCATACGTAAAAGCTCTTATTAAAATTGCCATTACTAGTAAAACAACGATGCTACGATGTCATGATGAGTCTCTGCTCTCTGGAAGTTTCTTCATTACTCTTACGGTGATCTTCAAAGAATTGTTTCAGTCTAACTGCTTCTTTAAATCGTCCCTCTTTCTGGTTCCTATCCTCTCGTCCCTGTCCATTTCTTGACTCAAAATGAACTTTCCTTTCCGTGACTGAGGCGTTGAGATCAATGAGGGGGACATGTCACTCAACAGCAGGTTTGAAATATTTTGAGAAACTATACAATCTTCAGTAGCATTATTCCCAAACCTTACGGTTACTCTCACGTGCATACCAATATTTTGCCCCCCTTCTTGCAGCGGTGTACCGTAAGTCTCTAGAAGAGCGTAGCGTTCCAAAAGATTGGAAAAGGGCACAGGTCATTCCCGTTTTCAAGAAGGGACGTCGAATAGATGTACAGAACTATAGACCTATGTCTATAGCGTCTGTCAGTTGTAGAATTTTGGAACACGTATTACGTACGAGTATAATAACTTTTCTTGAGACTAGAAATCTACTCTGTAGGAATCAACATAGATTTCGAAAAAGACGATAGTGTGAAACCCAGCTTGCGCTATTCGACCACGAGACTCAGAGGACCATAGACACGAGTTCCCAGGTAGATACCGTGATTCTTGACTTACGAAAGGCGTTTGATACACTTACCCACAGTTGTTTAATGAACAAAGTAAGAGGATGTGGACTATCAGACCAATTGTGTGATTGAGTTGAAGAGTTCCTAGATAACAGAAAGCAGCATGTCATTCTCAATGGAGAGAAGTCTTCCGAAGTAAGAGTGATTTCAGGTGTGCCGCAGGGGAGTGTCGTAGGACCGTTGCTATTCACAATATATATAAATGACCTTGTGGATAACATCGGTAGTTCACTGAGGCTGTAGTACATCGAAAGGTTGGAACAATGGAAAATTGTACTGAAATGCAGGAGGATCTGCAACGAACTGACGCATGGTGCAGGGAATGGCAATTGAATCTCAATGTCGACAAGTGTAATGTGCTGCGAAAACACAGAAAGAAACATCCTCTGTCATTTAGCTACAATATAGCAGGTCAGTAACTGGAAGCAGTTAATTCCCTATATTATCTTGGAGTAGGCATTAGGAGTGATCTAAAATGGAATTACCATATAAAATTAATAGTCGGTAAAGCAGATACCAGACTAAGTCTCATTGGAAGAATCCTCAGGAAACGCAGTCCGAAAACAAAGGAAGTAGGTTACAGTACACTTGTTCGCCCACTGCTTGAGTACCGCTCACCGGTGTGGGATCCGTACCAGATAGGGCTGATAGAAGAGATAGAGAAGATCCAACGGAGAGCGGCGCGCTTCGTTACAGGGTGATTTGGTAATAGCGAGAGCGCTACGGAGATTATAGATAGACTTCAGTGGAGGACTCTGCAAGATAGAGGCTCAGTAGCTCAGTACGGGCTTTTGTTGAAGTTTCGAGAACATACCTTCACCGAGGAGTCAAGCAGTATATTGCTCCCTCCTACGTATATCTCGTGAAGAGACCATGAGGATAAAATCAGAGAGATTAGAGCCCACACAGAGGCACACCGACAATCTTTCTTTCCACGAACAATACGAGACTGGAATAGAAGTGAGAACCGATTGTGGTACTCAAGGTACCCTCCGCCACAGACCGTCAGGTGGCTTGCGTAGTATAGATGTAGATCATGGAATAAAAGCAAGTAATAGAAAATGATAATAGAGAACACTGACATATAGCGTTTTTTATTTAATCAACACTGATTTTATCAAAAATACGGTGTACCTAAAAAATAGTAAATTTTCAAGATATATTTCTTAATCACTTCAACATGTCCATACACATTCCTGCTGCTTGTGTTATTCACAATTAAGAATACATATCAAAATAGGCAATATAATGGAAAGCAATGTGCTTTTGAGTGCTTTGGCTTGTAGCATGAGAGAGTTAATTCCACATTTTTAGCTTATTAAACAACCGTGTTTATTCTGACAGACACCCACGTTAATGAACTTGTCATTCTTGATCACTGTCCCAAACTTCAGTTTCAGATCATTGTCTTCCTGTCTACCAGTCACTTTTTTAACGGCACATTTCTTTAGAATATTATCAAAATACTCACGAAACCGTAAAGGGATAACGTCAGTCATGAATGAAACATCCTGTAGTGTCCCAGGTTTCAGAGAAACGACGTCCATTTATGCTCTCGGCACACTATGAAAGTGAGGAACTATCAGCGTCCTAGCCACAATAGATGCTTATTTCATAATTCCAACGCTATTGGGTGAAGAAGAGATGCATTTTAACTTAACTGTGTACTCAATTATTTTGTATTGAGTAACAGCCCAATTTATAATCACATGTTAGTATAATGTTTCTACATAGCTTGCTTTTACTTTTGTATTATGTACAGAGCATACAAACAATGAACATTGTATGACAATTTACCTGCAATCTGCAACTGTTCCCCTTTTGCGGACAATTTTTCCTTTCCATTTCTAGGCTACAAACCCACAACCTTCTTTTGTTTAATCACATTTCTCTTCCACAGTTCAGGGAGTCGTTTCTTTCTCCTAAATTCATGTAAATCGTTTCTGGACTCGTCTGAAGGTTGCATCACCGAAGCCATTTTGAAATCTCACAGCTGTTAACTGCATCCCTTTATCGGGCTGCCGTCACGCCTCAAGTTCTTTCGTGCAATGTAGTGACTTGCCTCTGTGACAAGTCCTCTATCTGCACGGTACGAAATTTCAGCACTGGCTCAGACATGAAAGAAGTCCCTAAAAATGATGACGAGTCTCGTTTTTTATCTCAACGCCTCAGTTACGGAACGCGAAAAGTTTCGCGACCGCGACCTCGACAAAGGCCATTGCCTCTGTCTGGGTTTTTCCTTTCAGCTGCATTCCTCTTCACACTCGTTACTCTCCACCCATTCACTTCCAATGATAACCTCTCTTTGACAAAATACAACTCTTTTCCGGTAAAAATTACCATGTTTTTGTCTGTCTTTCCGCCACCGACCCTAGTCGTCAACTGACTCTCTTCGCCCTCGATGAAATTACAGAGACAAAATTTCAACCTATACCACTTAACATTTACAGTTAATATTACAAAGAATTTGCATATCAGTTTACATACAGCTAGGCATTTTAACTTTAAGGAGCTAGACATTTTAACTGCACAGTCACAATGCATATTTTCGCTAGTGAAATTCGTCATAAATAATCGATCACAATTTAACAGTGATGTACATAGCTACAACACTAGAGGGAAATATGGCCTTTATTACTCATTGTTAAATCTGTTAGTGGCTCACAGAGGAGCTCAAAATGCAGCAATAAAAATTTTTGATCATTTGCCCCAAATACATAAAGCGCCTGACAGGTAGCGTAGCAAGTTCTAAATCAAATTAAAATCATTACTCCAGGACTACTCATTCTGTTCCATTGGAGAATTTCTACTTAAAAACTGGTAGCTTGTTAAAAAAAACTTTTTTAAAGTGCAGTTGCGTGTGTAGCAATAAAAAAATTATGTTTTCTTTAATGTTATCACTAATCATGTATATTCGTTCCACATCATTTCGATAAAAGACTCCGCTAACTATCTTACATGAAAAATAACAAAACACATATTTACACATTACATGGGTTCGTTCATACTTACGCTGCAGTTCAGAATATATATACATATATATATATTTATATATAAAAGGTAGAAATTACATGAAGTCAATGTTAAATTCGTCTTCCGTAACTGAAAAGATGCCGCATTAACTTACAGTGGAGAAAAACCTCTGTCACAATGCTAATATTTTAAGTTAGACTAACCATGACGGTTAGTGATATACTGAAATTACAAATTTTCTGTTACCAGTCACAATTTATTTCTTTTATTGCCACTAAGAATTTCAGAGATGTAAACATCCATTTTTGGGAGGATTTATGTGAATTAATGCGACAGACAGCTGTTTTGTGTACGACTTTCGGGTAACTTGTGTCTAGTAGACAGTGCCACAACTTACCCCGAGGTCGGACACACAACACATACATGTCGTATTGATTCGAATAGATCCACTTGATTGAAGTTTCAACCTCTGAAACGCGTAATGGAAATAAAATAAAATAATATAAAATCTGACTCGTAACAGAGACTTGTAGTTTCACATAATTCACGCTTTCACGTCAAAACTTTAACATGCAGTCTTCTAATACAAAATTTTTAACAAAAATTTTTAATATGGAACGATTTGCAAGTGAAAATGGTCGGCGGTTCTATTTCATTAACTGTCTGCACCCGCGCAGAGAGCGCGGTGAAGGTCCGTATGCATGAACTTAATTTTCGTCTGGCCATTTGACGTAAGGGAGCGGCCCCTTCTGTAACAACCCAGTTGTGACTGGCTGTCGCGCTCCGTCCTCGATTGGCGCACTATGCGTTCGTGTTACGACGTTTTTGGGTTGCAGTATGGTTAAGAGTGGGTACTGAATGAACTTAACGAGGCTCAGTATGATGAATAATGAATTAAGGCGTTCTCATTTGCAGATCAGCGGTGCGCTGGCAGTAAAGAAGGCACCGTGTCTGTTTGGCGCTGTCTTACGCTTCACAAATATACTGCCGGGAAAAATGCAACATCTTCAAGGCCTGTGTTCAGTGGCAGGTACTGCAGTGTTAGAGTTTCATTTGGCACTGTCCTCTGAGATCAGATGGCACTCAGGAGCCTTGTCCATGCGCCCTGTTTTTTACTCTGCAGGTAGCAACCGAGTTGATTTTCGAGGTGAACAGTGATTGCAAAATTCATAGTAGGGAACAACCGTGCCCCATCTGTGAGAACGAACGCCTGACGGACAAATGCAGCCAATTGAAAGGAGTCGCATTGTGGGCCTGCGGCAAGTTTAATGGAATTATCGACGGATTGCTGTATATGTTGGCCACAACAGATCTGTAGGATATCACTGTTTTCAGCTATGGTCCGTGCAACATTTCCACACCTGTATACCAGGATCTGGCTGCCAGCTTAATATAGACGTATGACAAGATCCATACATTGTTCGAGCAGCGCTGACAGACCGAACATCATCCGAGGAAGAAATTCGGTCACATGTTGCACCTCCTGTATCACCGAGAACTACTGGGAACTGCCTGATTGCAGCAGGACTAAGATCAAGTATGCCTCTGGCCATTCAGCGACCGACACCACAACAACACCAACCACGGCTATTCCGGCGTCATGAAAGAGTCTAATGGATGGTGGTTGGGTTGGGTTGTTTGGGGAAGGAGACCAGACAGCGAGGTCATCGGTCTCATCGGATTAGGGAAAGACGGGGAAGGAAGTCGGCAGTGCCCTTTGAAAGGAACCATCCCGACATTTACCTGGATCGATTTAGGCAAATCACGGAAAACCTAAATCAGGATGGCCGGACGGGGGATTGAACCGTCGTCCTCCCGATGGACGGTGGAATGGGGCTCTATCGTCATCAGTGATGAGAGGTGCCGTCTATATGCGAGTGATGGACGTACACATGCACGGTGTAGGCCAGGTGAGTGGCACGTTCCGGAGTCCATTCGCCCACGACACGTAAGTCCCACCCCTGGCCTCATGGTGTGGGGAGCCATCAATTACAACCCGTAATCACATTTGGTGTTTCTCCAGGTAAAGTAAGCAGTGGCCGCTTTTGTGTCTTCGTCGCCACTGTTCAAATGGTTCAAATGGCTCTGAGCACTATGGGACTTAACATCTGTGGTCATCAGTCCCCTAGAACTTAGAACTACTTAAACCTAACTAACCTAAGGACATCACACACATCCATGCCCGAGGCAGGATTCGAACCTGCGACCATAACAGTCCGGCGGTTCCGGACTGAGCGCCTGAACCGCTAGACCACCGCGGCCGGCTTCGTCGCCACTGTTGAGTCTTGTACCATAGGAATCAAGCGAGTGGATGTTGTTTGGTGGCCAGTATCCTCTATCTACAACACAAGTGCACACATGTATTAACAGAGTTCTTTATTTCTTAAACAGATAGCAAATGCCAGGATGGTTCCTTTGAAAGGGCACGGCCGATTTCCTTCCCCGTCCTTCCCTAACCCGAGCTTGCGCTCTGTCTCTAATGACCTCGTTGTCGACGGGACGTTAAACACTAATCTCCTCCCCCTCCTCCTCTTAAATAGATAGCTGGTACTTAACTTTTAAGCGTCCATGTGTAGTGGTACAAGCTCTTTCGTAATAGTCCACATTAACCTCGTGAAGAACAAGTCCCGCTATACGATGAATGACAGACGCCGAAGTGAAGTGCGAGTTGGTGAGTCAGTGACTAAGCTAGTGACTGACCGACTGCGCTAGTGATTGAGATAGTGAGCTAGTAACTGAGACTGAGACTGAGTGACTGATCTAGCGACTGAGACTGAACTTGTGACTGAGAGATCGAGACTGAGACTGAGCCCTCCGGTTAGCGGCGGCGATCTAAATACTTGTGGTCGAGAGGGCGTTGGCGGCATGTTGCTTGCGAGTCTGTCTTTGGCCTCTCTCCTGATAGGCACGCTTGATCCAGCACCTACTATCAAACTTCCTACTACATAATGAGATTTTTCACTCTGCAGCGGACTTTGCGCTGATATGAAACTTCCTGGCAGATTAAAACTGTGTGCCAGACCAAGACTCGAACTCGAGACCTTTGCCTTTCGTGGGCGAGTGCTCTACCAACTGAGCTACCGAAGCACAACTCATACCCCGTCCACACAGCTTTACTTCTGCCAGTACTTCATCTCCTACCTTCCAAACTTTAGAGAAGCTCTCCTGTGAACCTTGCAGAACTAGCACTCCAGAAAGAAAGGATATTGCGGAGACATAGCTTAGCCACAGCCTGGGGAATGTTTCCAGAATGAGATTTTCACTCTGCAGCGGAGTGTGTGCTGATATGAAACTTCCTGCCAGATTAAAACTCTGTGCCAGACTGAGACTCGAACTCGGGACCTTTGTCTTTCGTGGGCAAGTGTTCTCCAACTGAGCTGCCCAAGCACGACTCACTTCATGAGTTCAAGTCTCGGTCCGGTGCACAGTTTTAATCTGCCAGGAAGTTTCCTGCTACATCTTTGCCGGCCAGAGTGCTGGCGACAGCTCACTCCAGCACACCCGCTATTGCACAGGTTGTAATCCCCGTGCATTTTCAGCATGACAATGCATGTTCACATACGGCTGCTGCTAAGCAACGTACTCTTCGTAGTGTAAAACAACTGTCCTGGCCAGCAACGTCAACAAATCTCACGCCAACTGAACACGCATACGACGTGACGAAGTGGGGAATTACTTGTCCTCCAGAGCCTGTCAGAACCACTGCCGAATTGCAACAAAAGGTGCAAGATGATTGGGGCAATCCATCTCATGATACAATTCGATTTCTTTATGATCGTTTGAATGCAAGAACACACGCCTGTGTCGCTGTCAGAGGTACACTGTGTATTGATGCGATCGTTTAGGCGCCTTTTATTGGGACATGCGTGTTTCATTTGGCCTGAATTTGTAAGCGTATACTCCTATAAAAATGAACTACATGCCAAATCACTTGTCAATAAGATGACCTTCCGACACTGTATTTACGAATTTTTGACTTGAAGGCGTCTACTCGCTCGTCTGTCGAACACTCTTGTGTGGCAAAATACCACCAGATTAGAGTAGCTAATAACTGAGAGACTAATAACCCGCAGTCTGGAACCGCGCTACCGCTACGGTCGCAGGTTCGAATCCTGCCTCGGGCATGGGTGTGTGCGATGTCCTTAGGTTAGTTAGGTTTAAGTAGTTCTAAGTTCTAGGGGACTGATGACCTTAGAAGTTAAGTCCCACAGTGCTCAGAGCCATTTGAACTAATAACCCGCAGCCCTCCCGGTTAGCCGCCCGGTCTAACGCACTGCTTTCTGGGCAGGAAGGCGTGCCGGTCCTCCGCACGAATCCGCCCGGCGGATTAGTGTCAAGGACTGGTGTGCCGGCCAGTTTGTGGATGGTTTTTTAAGGCTGTTTTCCGTCTACCTCGGCGAATGCGGACTGGTTCCCCTTATTCCGCCTCAGTTACACTATGTCGGCCATTGCTGCGCAAACACTGTCTCCACGTACGCGTACCCCATAATTACTCTACTACTCAAACATTTGGTGTTACACTCGTCTGGTGTGACACGTTCCCGGGGGGTCCACTGGGGGCCGAACCACACAATAACCCTGGGTTCGGTGTGGGCCGTTGGTCGGGTGAGTGGACTGCTGTAGCCTGTTGTGGGATTTAGTACCACTGAGGGCTACGACGGGACGAAGCCTCTCCGTCGTTTCTAGGTCCCCAGTTCCATACAATACAATAACCCGTAAACAGTGGTTGAGGCCACTACGAAGAGATCATGTCTGTAGATACTTGTCGCATAATACTAATTTTGCCGGTGAGGTCAACGTCAGTGTAGGTGCATGTTAGTGACTGTTACAAATTAGCTTTGTGTAAAGTTACAAGTTGGTGCAGCGTAGATACTCGTTTACTTAGGATATTAATTCGAGTACCACTGTGAAGAGTTTGTGCAGCGTTACTTCGATCCAAAGTGAGAAGTTAAAAATATTCGCCGGACTCTAAGTGAAAATCGCTATTAAAGTGAAAATTGGAAAATAATGAAAGATGTCGTCTCATATGACTCGAAAATATCTTCGAAATTAAACAAAAAGCAAGTCACAGGAGACCTTGCGTCGAAAGGAATGCCAAAAGTCTAAAAATTCCAGCGACGAGTTGCAACATTTGTAACAAATAATATTATAGTGGAACACAATAGCTGTTTATATATTCCATTCGTAATTGAACCCTTTATGAAAATACACGCATAACTCTGAAAATTCAGCACCAAGGAAGATAAATGACACCGAAATGAATGGTGTACTGTAAATTACGCGCATAAGATACAAACGATTAGGATTACAGAACTGTACTAGCTCTCCGACTACGAGAATGCGGTATGGCATGAACCACGTGATGTAATTAAAGCGTCGAATCGCTCTTGACCTTTTCTGAAATTCCTCTTCACATACCTCTCGAATTTTCCTATTCAAATAGGACAGAAGCTGTTTGTAAAAGGGGCGAGGGGAAAATTAATTCGGCTTCAAAACTATCTGATGTAGAAGCAACACAGATTACAAAACTGCTGCTTCCACCGTGGTGTCCAACTAGTAGGGGGCCATTACTCTATGATATGTGAAGAAAGACACGTGCTGAAACATGGTATTTTGTCTCTCGACACTCTAAAGGCTGCGTTTCAGTTACCCATAGTTGTCTAAGGAGACGCTATAACGTACGTGCCATCGGTCCATCTCGCTCAGATGATCTCGCAAGGGCGACGGAGAGTGTCCCACACGCGTTGTAGTCCTCCAGCGCCGGGGAGCTACTGAGACTGAAGCTGGACGCCCGTTACTGCCAGGCGGAAAAGATGCGGCTCATAGCATGTTGTGGTCATATTTCATGGTCTAATACCCACTCTTCGCTGCGTATGATAATCTTTTCTCCAGTGGCCCATCAAAATTATTACTATATTCGTACGAGCCGAAATGTAACTGAATGATACACGCATTTCCCGAAAATGATCATTCTACCTCGTTACAATTCATGCTCGTAGTGCAACTCACCCTTTGATATCGACGAGACACGTTGACGATTGGTTTCACGTGTGCACTACGTTTGAAGACTGTTTACTGTCGCCGAGCGGTCTAAGGCGCTGCAGTCATGGACTGTGCGGCTAGACTGGCGGAGGTTCGAGTCCTCCCTCGGTCATGAGTGTGTGTGTGTTTGTCTTAGGATAATTTAGGTTAAGTAGTTTGTAAGCTTAGGGACTGATGACCTTAGCAGTTAAGTCCCATTAGATTTCACACACATTTGAACATTTTTTGTTTACTGTCTCACGCTGGATTAACACTGTCAATTCTGGTCTCTCAATACTGGACAGTGATAAGTCTACATGCACTAAACCTTCATACAGTGTTAATTATTTATTACTGATGTACTTACTTTACACCCTCAGAGTCTGGACACAGTGCCGTTATTCTTTCTGGATGATGCACTTCATATAAATGTTCCATTAGTATATCCCCAATTGTACAAAGTTACTGCATGGGGTTGTCTAGGAGGAGGAGGATTAGGCTGGGGTAAGGGTTGAACATCATTCGTAACCAAAATATTCATAGAACAACGTACGGTTAAAAGATCAATCAAACCAATTCAGAAAAAATTACTTGTAAGCTTTCAACAATTAATTAAAAGCAAGTTAAAAACAATAACAAATCTCAAAGGTGATCAAATTTCATAAATGTGGACATCCCCCAACATGTGTTGCAGTGTTTACTCTGCATTCAAGTAAAACTTTAATACACTGTCACATTGTCCCACATTATGCTGTTAACACCACAGGAAACCCAGATTGCTGTATATGATTATGAAAGTATCTGTCTTCAAAGACAACAAATGAGCTTTGCACTTAACTATCACACTTATGGAAGCAAATAATTTCAACAACCCACAACACAGAGGCAAAGAAATTTGTTGCAGTTGCTTGAGAGTTAATCACTTACCACTAAGTTTCAACTCCTATAATGAGATACCACGTAGTTATTAAGACACAGAAAAGTTTTTAGCACAAGCTACAAGCTTATGTAACAGAAGAACGATGAAAATATTTAATACAGTAACTGTGCTTTAAAACGATGGTTACAAGAAGAAGAATTTGTGTCCCAAACAATTTGGCAATCCACCTTGTCGGTTTTCTCTAACAATTGCTTGCTATCACAGCATGTTCCACAACACTACTGACCGAAGATGTGAAAAAAATGACCTTAAAATTTATATTCAGTTCGCCAAGAGGGCACATACACACGCATTTCAAAATATACATATTTTTTTTAAAAAAAACAAGATTTGTACAATGTTCCATCAAACAATTTGTTGGTCACGCTAGTACTGTTGATCAACAGGCAGGACAACCCGCGATCTCAGAATCGAACCGACTGCATCCACGTAGTTACTCAGCGTAAATCAGATATAGACACCTCCGGATAATCGAGAAAACTTTGCGCATGGCGCTAGTAACTGCTAGTGTTACATGACAAGAAAAAGAAACTTTAAGTTAAACAAGTAATCAAATAATAAATGATCTGTAACCCCTAAATCATGGAACTGAACACAACATGGCTACGAGCCTAATGACACACTCATATATCAGTACTAGGCGCTCAGTCCGGAACCGCGCGACTGCTACGGTGGCAAGTTCGAATCCTGCTTCGGGCATGGATGTGTGTGATGTCCTTAGGTTCGTTAGGTGTAAGTAGTTCTAAGTTCTAGGGGACTTATGACGACAGATGTTAGGTCCGATAGTGCTCAGAGCCATTTGAACCATTTGAACCATATATCAGTAAAGGGACAGAAACCAAACCCTCCAGTGTTAACAGCTAAAAAGTAATCATGTCCTTATTCTGAACGCACACCAAAACCTCAACAAGGAGACCAGAATATTCGTCCCCCCACCGCAATTCAGCTTCAAAACAACGCCCAATGGCGTAAAGGTAGCAAGGGACAGCCACGTGGGACGGAAAATCAACAAGATTTGAATGTATGCAGACGGTCGGAAAACGAACTTCAATTACATAAGTAGAAAGTACCTTAAAAAGCAAGGAACTGGCATGAATACTTTTCTCCCAGAATTAACAAGTGAGCTAGCAAGCATCAAAGCCACTCACAGCAATAAATGAGGTAACTTAAAACAAAGTCCACAAAGCTATCATATAAAAGAAGTAAAAACACAGTATGTCTTAATTACAGAAAATGACAACCAAGCACTTAGTGCAAACATGTGGGGGCCTCTTGAACTCGCGCTCAACGTGCCTACGACCGGGGCTCAAGCAAATAGGAAAACTGACCCGGTATTTTTAGAGTTCTGCTACCTGTGAAGGCGGATAAGGAACACAAACAGACGGCGACGCACTGGGAAAGACAATAGAAAAATGGTTCAAATGGCTCTGAGCACTATGGGACTCAACTGCTAAAGTCATTAGTCCCCTAGGACTTAGAACTAGTTCAACCTAACTAACCTAAGGACATCACAAATATCCATGCCCGAGGCAGGATTCGAACCTGCGACCGTAGCCGTCTTGCGGTCCCAGGCTACAGCGCCTTTAACCGCACGGCCACTTCGGCCGGCAAGACAATAGAACGAATCTCACGCTGTCCCCAAATTCACTCAACAGAAGGAAAGTACCTCATTGTAGTTCTAAGACGGCACGCTTTTGTATTAACGAAGGCACCGCAACCACGGACTTCCGCAGTAGGAATAGCCTCGGCCGTCTGTCCTCATGAGCCGACGAGATGCAAACTTATACTGGGACACGCTACCCCAAACGGAACGCCGAAGTCCAGTCCTCTGACAGAGAAATCGCACTGCCCAAATCACAATACGCCGTACCTGAGAGCCCTCTTTGTGCGCCTCCTGCCGCTGTCTGATTCACTCCTCACAATCCCTCTTGCTTATGTCAAATCGGCACCCCCTCCTCTGTAGGTAAAGGTGGCATGCGGACCGTGACCTAGCGACACAGTAAGGCTCAGGGAATATGAGGAAAGTTCTTACAGCACAATAAATAATCGGTTATAACATACTTGCACGCTTTGTGGTTCTTTAGTGAATACAGGAGCCAGAAACAAATGCTGTTCACGAACAGAGAATTTAGGTAATAATTTATTCTACATTAAAAATCAAAAAGTAAAAATACGCTGAACCTCCAAAGAAACTGCTACATGAATGCGGATATATATTTAAATTGCTACACCAAGAAGAAATGCAGATGATAAACGGGTATTCATTGGACAAATATATTATACTAGAACTGACATGTGATTACAATTTCACGCAATTTGGGTGTATAGATCCTGAGAAATCAATACCCAGAACAACCACCACTGGCCTTAATAACGGCCTTGATACGCATGGGCATTGAGTCAAACAGAGCTTGGATGGCGTGTATAGGTACAGCTGCCCATGCAGCTTCAACACGATACCACAGTTCATCAAGAGTAGTGACTGGCGTATTGTGACGAGCCAATTGCTGGGCCACCATTGACCAGACGTTTTCAATTGGTGAGAGGTCTGGAGAATGTGCTGACCAGGGCAGCAGTCGAACATTTTCTGTATCCAGAAAGGCCCGTACAGGACCTGCAACATGTGGTCGTGCATTATCCTGCTGAAATGCAGGGTTTCGGAGGGATCGAATGAAGGGTAGAGCCACAAGTAGCAACACATCTGAAATGTAACGTCCACTATTCAAAGTGCCGTCAATGCGAACAAGAGGTGACCGAGACGTGTAACCAATGGCACCCCATACCATCACGCCGGGTGATACGCCAGTATGGCGATGACGAATCCACACTTCCAATAAGCGTTCACCGCGATGTCGCCAAACACGGATGCGACCATCATGATGCTGTAAACAGAGCATGGATTCATCAGAAAAAATGACGTTTTGCCATTCGTGCACCCAGGTTCGTCGTTGAGTACACCATCACAGGCGCTCCTGTCCGTAATGCAGCGTTAAGGGTAACCGCTGCCATGGTGTCTGTGCTGCTAGTCCATGCTGCTGCAAATATCGTCGACCTACTCGTGCAGATGGTTGTTGTCTTGCAAACGTCCCCATCTGTTGACTCAGGGATCGAGACGTGGCAGCACGATCCGTTACAGCCATGTGGATAAGATGCCTGTCATCTCGACTCCTAGTGATACGAGGCCGTTGACATCCAGCACGGCGTTCCGTATTACCCTCTTGAACCCACCGATTCCATATTCTACTAACAGTCATTGGACATCGACCAACGCCGGTCACCTCCTGTTTGTGTATGAGAAAGCGGTGGGAAATTTTCCTCATGTCAGCACGTTGTAGGTGTCGCCACCGGCGCCAACCTTGTGTTCAAATGGCTCTGAGCACTATGGGACCTAACATCTGTGGTCATCAGTCCCCTAGAACTTAGTACTACTTAAACCTAACTAACCTAAGGACATCACACACATCCTGCCCGAGGCAGGATTCGAACCTGCGACGTAGCAGTCGCGCGGTTCCGGACTGAGCGCCCCGCGGCCGCCAACCTTGTGTGAATGCTCTGAAAAGCTAATAATTTGCATATCATAGTAACTTCTTCCTGTCGGTTAAATTTCGCGTCTGTAGCACGTCATCTTCGTGATGTAGCAATTTTAATGGCCAGTAGTATGTTCCATTGATAGGGACCGGCCAAATATCTCACGAAATAAGTGTCAAACGAAAAAACTACAAAAAACGAAACTTGTCTAACTTGAAGGTGGAAACTAGATGGCGGTATGGTTGGTCCGCTAGATGGCGCTGCTATAGGTCAAACGGATATCAACATCGTTTTTTTTTTTTTTTAAATAGGAACCCCCATGTTTTATTACATATTCGTGTAGTATGAATTTTTTAGTCGGACTACTTTTTTCGCTTTGTGATAGATGGCGATGTAACAGTCACAAACAATTGGCTCACAATTTTAGACGAACATTTGGCAGCAGGTACGTTTTTTAAATTAAAATACAGAAGGTAGGTACGTTTGAACATTTTATTTCGGTTGTACTAATGTGATACATTTACCCTTCTGAGCTTATCATTTCTGAGAACTCATGCTGATACAGCGTGATAACCTGTAAATACCATATTAATGCAATAAATGCTCAGAATTATGTCCGTCAACCTTAATGCATTTGGCAATACGTGTATCGACATTCCTCTCAACAGCGAGTAGTTCGCCTTTCGTAATGTTGGCACATGCATTGACAATGCGGTGACGCATGTTGTCAGGTGTTGTCGGCGGATCACGATAGCAAATATCCTTCAACTTTCCCCACAGAAAGAAATCCGGGGACATCAGATACGGTGAACGTGCGGGCCATGGTATGGTGCTTCGACCTGTCATGAAATATGCTATTCAATACCGCTTCAACCGCACGCGAGCTATGTGCCGGACATCAATCATGTTGGAAGTACATCGCCATTGTGTCATGCAGTGAAACGTCTTGTAGTAACATCCGTGGAACATTACGTAGGAAATCAGCATACATTTCACCATTTAGATTGCCATCGATGGAATGGGGGCCGATTATCCTTCTTCCCATAATGCCGTACCATACGTTAACCCTCCAAGGTCGCTAATGTTCCACTTGTCGCAGCTATCGTGGATTTTCCGTTGCTCAATAGTTCATATTATGTCGGTTTACGTTACCGCTGTTGGTGAATGACGCTTCGTCCCTAAATAGAACGCGTGCAAGAAATCTGTTATCGTGCAGTAATTTCTCATGTGCCCAGTGGCAGAACTGTACACGACGTTCAAAGTCGTCGCCATGCAATTCCTGGTGCATAGAAATATGGTACGGGTGCAATCGATGTTGATGTAGCATTCTCAACGCCGACGTTTTTGAGATTCCCGATTCTCGCGCAATTTGTCTGCTATTGTTGTGCGAATTTACCGCGACAGCAACTGAAACACCTACTTGGGCATCATCATTTGTTGCAGGTCGTGGTTGACGTTTCACATTGTGGATGAACGCTTCCTGTTTCTTAAATAACGCAACTATCCGGCGAACGGTCCGGGCACTTGGATGATGTCGTCGAGGATACCGAGCAGTATACATAGCACACGCCCGTTGGGTATTTTGATCACAATAGCCATACATCAACACGATATCCACCTTTTCCGCAATTGATAAACGGTCCATTTTAACACGGGTAATGTATCACGAAGCATATACCGTCCGCACTGGCGGAATGTTACGTGATACCACGTACTTACACGTTTGTGACTATTACAGCGCCATCTACCACAAAGCGAAAAAAGTGGTCCAACTAAAACATTCATATTTCTTTACGTGCTACACAAATATGTAATAAAATATGGGGGTTCCTATTTTAAAAAACGCAGTTGATATCCGTTTCAGCTATGGGAGCGCGATGTAGCGGGCCAATCATAGCGCCATCTAGTTTCCCCATTCAGGCTACACGAGTTTCGTTCTTTGTAGTTTTTTCATTTGATGCTTATTTCGTGAGATATTTGGCCCGGTCACTAACAATGGACCACCCTGTATATATAAGCAGGCAGAATACGGATCTGCGATCGGAAATGCCTATATAAGCAGACAAGTGTCTGGTTCAGTTGTTAGATCGGTTACTGCTGCTGCAATGGCAGGTTACGCAGATTTAAGTGAGTTTGAATGTGGTGTTACAGTCGGCGTACGAGCGATGGAACACAGCATCTCCGCGGTAGCGACGAAGTGGGTATTTTGCCGTACGACCATTTCGCGGGTGTACCGTGAATATCAGGAATCAGGTAAAACATCAAATGTCCGACATCTCTGAGGCGGGAAAAAGATCCTGCTAGAACGAAACCAACAACGACTGAAGAGAATGATTCAACGTGACAGAAGGGCAACCCTTCCTCAAATTGCTGCTGATTTGCTTTCAGAGCCGAAGGCCCAGTGGTGTACCCTTGATGACTGGACGACACAAAGCTTTACGCCTCGCCTGGGCCCGTCAACACCGACATTCGACTGTTGATGACTGGAAACATGGTGCCTGGTCGAACGAATCTCGTTTCTAATTGTATCGAGCAGATTCACGTGTACAGGTATGGGGACAACCTCGGGACCCTGCATATCAGCAGGGGACAGTTCAAGCTGGCGGAGACTCTGTAATGGTGTGGGGCGTTTCCATTTTGTGTGATAAGAGACCCCTGATACGTCTAGATACGACTCTGACTGGTGACACGTACGTAAGCGTCATGTCTGATCACCTGCATCCATTCATGTTCATTGTGCATTCCGACGGACGTAGCCTATTCCATCAGGACAATGCGGCATCCCACACGTCCAGAATTGCTACAGAGAGGCTCCAAGAACACTCTTCTGAGTTTAAACACTTCCGCTGGCCACCAGACCCCCAAGACATGAACATTATTGATCATATCTGGGATGCCTTGCGAGTACTATTCAGAAGAGAGCTCCACCCAATCGTACTCTTATGGATCTATGGACTGCCCTGCAGGATTCATGGTGTCGGTTTCCACCAGCACTACTTGAGACATTAGTGTAGTCCACGCCATGTGGTACTGCGGCACTTCTGCATCCTCGCGGCGTCCCTACGCGATATTAGGCAGGTGTACCAGTTTCTTTGGCTCTTCAGTGTAGTACAGTACTTTGTTGCTGTAGTCGCAACTTCAGTTGCTAAAAGTAGCTTTGAATGTTGGAACATATATAGATGCCGCAGATTTCAAATGGTTCAAATGGCTCTGAGCACTATGGGACTTAACTTCAGAGGTTATCAGTCCCCTAGAACTTAGAACTACTTAAACCTAACTAACCTAAGGACATCATACACATCCATGCCCGAGGCAGGATTCAAACCTGTGACCGTAGCGGTCTCGCGGTTCCAGACTGTAGCGCCTAGAACCACTTGGCCACTCCGGCCAGCGGACGAGACCTTATTTCAATATTTGAAACAGTGCAGTCCGCGACCAGAAGAAAAATTCTGCCATACAGATAATGATCAAATTTGGTGAAACCATATATTACGCCCAAGGGAGGGGAGGGGGGGGGGGGTTCGTCGGAGAAGGAGACCAGACAGCGAGGTCATCGGTCTCTTTGGATTAGGGAAGGAGGGGAAGGAAGTCGGCCGTGCCCTTTCAAAGGATCCACCCCGGCATTTGCCTGGAGGGATTTAGGGAGATCACGGAGAACCTAAATCAGGATGGCCAGACGCGAGATTGAACCGTCGTCCTCCCGAATGCGAGTCCAGTATGCTAGCCACTGATCAACCTCGCTCGGTATAGCCACGGCTTCCTTCTCCAACAGACTACAATTAATCTGAGCACTGACAAACTGCCTATTGGCTTCTGTCTCGGGTTCTTCGGCCGACGTTATCTAATGATTTTACTGACGTTTCACCAGTACGAGTGGCTGGCATTGTTAAAGCTTCACCCCCCATTGCCGGTGGTGAACTGGAGCCGAGCTCACGGCCGCAGACTATATGTACCTGGCGCGCCACGTCCGTGGGCTTCTCCGCGGACATTTCCGGTCCGGTTCTCCTCTTGCTACCTGCGACAGTCATCCGCTGCAGTACGGGAAGCCACTATCCGTGTCGACGAAATTTTATTACGTGGTCGGTCTCACTCAGTGCGTGCTCTGCCACGGCCGATTTCTCCACCTGCCCCAACCTGCAATGTCGCTTATGTTCTTTGATCCTGGTGTTAATTGATCGCCCAGTCATTCCGACATAAACTTTTCCGCATGTGCATGGTATACGGTATATTCCCGACATTGCATGTGGGTCCCTTTTCTCCTTCGCCGATCTAAGACACTCTTTGATCTTCCTTGTCGGTTTGAAAATCGTCTTTACGACATGTTTGCGCAATATACGGCCGATTCTGTCCGTCATTCTGGGAATGTATGGCAGAAAGGCCGTACCCGACATTTCTTTTTCTGATTCCTTTCTTCGCCGAGTGTGTGGCTCTGTTACACTTGTAATATAATTTGTGGAGTAACCATTGCTCCTCAGAACACTTTCCAGTTGTTGCATTTCTCGTCTGAGGTGCTGCGGCTCACAGATTCGTTCTGCTCTCGTTACGAGAGTATTAATCATGCCTCTTTTCTGGCTCGGGTGGTGGTTTGACACACGTGGATCTATACCTGCGCAAACTATCAAACCACCACCCGAGTCAGAAAAGATGCATGATTCATACCCTCGTAACGAGAGCAGGACGAATACGTGAGCCGCAGCACCTCAGACGAGAAATGCAACACCTGGAAAGTCTTTTTTAATCTGACCGCTGTCCAAATTTTTGGAAGCAAATGTCGTGGGGAGTTGTGTTTTGCCAATATTGTGCGATAAAACCACCCAGATGCCATGAGACGAGTTATCGACTGCAAGCACAAGTAGTTTGAGCGGATCGTAGTGCATACGGCAAAGTTGCTGAAGCAATGGATTTTTGAGTCTTTGAAAAGCCTTTCCACAGTCTTTGTCCAATAGAACGGAACATTTTTACGTCGGAGGCTGTCCAGCGATGCGGCAATTTGCGCCACATTAGGAATGAATTTTATGTAGCAAATCAATTTTCCAGGAACACCTTGCAGTTCACGTAAATTTCTAGGAGGTGGCAATCACTGAATTGCTTGAAAATGTTCCCTCGAAGGACGACCACCATTGGTATCTATAATATGTCCTATCGCTGTGTCGAAAAATGAACACGTTTGAGGCCCACCTCAGTTAAAATTTGAAAGAGAGTGTCAAAATGTTTAAGGTGGTGTTCCGGTGTTTGTCTGGCGACGATTTGTCCTCAAGATAATTAAAACAAGAAGGCGCCTTGGACGTTACTTGTTTGAGAAATTTTTGAAACAACTCAGACACGGAAGCCCTTCCAAAAGGTAGGCGCTGATATTCAAACAAGGCGACATGAGTATTCACAAAAAAATTCTTTGTTTCTTTGTCCGATGGTAACTGAAGATAGGCTACTGTAAGATCAGTTTTTAGGAAGAACTGTGCTCCCGATAGGCGATCCAAAATTTCCTCTATACATGGGAACAGGTAGGAATAAATGACTCTGAATTTTCCGTGTATTTGAAATCCACATTGGCTTACGAATGGCAGCTAGGAGTGATGCCCAGTGACTTGCTGAAATAGGTTTTAAGACACCAGCGTATTCCAGTCTGTGAATTTCGCTTGCCACGTCGTCTCATAAATGGATGTGGCACAGGTCGAGCGTGGCAAAATCCGGGTTGCGCATTAGCTTTCAGTGCAGTGTGAGCGTGAAAATCTTTTGTACATCCTAGAGTACCGTCGAACAAATGTTGAGACTTGTCACAGAGTTGTAGAATTGTGACATAGGAAATCTTTGTGTCAATGGCATGCTTAATGTCCTGTATGTCTGATACGAAGGAATTCAAAGGCATTCGTGTCAAAAATATTTGTGCTCGTGCACCAGCGGACTACAGCGATAGGGTCTTTCTTAGTTGTGTTTTTGTATTTTGCTGGTAAACGGCATGTTCCATGCACTGAAATGTTGTCGCCACTATAGACTGTGAGATGCAGACATAATGTCTGCAAAGGTGGATGGCCATTTCTTTTTTATGTATCTAGGTTAAGCAACGTGACACATGGTCAGGTACCTAGTTCGAAAGACACTGACTGGTTACAAATTTGAAATGTAATCCACAGTTTGCGGTGTAGTATCGTCCATTCCGTGTTGTGAAAATCTGTTCTCCATGTCCACCTGCGCGTAAGAGCGCTTTCGTGCATTTCGAGATTGGGAGAGCCTTTTTGAAGTGTGTTGTATTCGCATTAAACGGACGTGTGTGTGTTTTCTGCGTCTTCACTTGTCTGATTTTTGAGCAGGAGGAGACACAAAATCTGAAAATGAAATGACATTGACTTCCATCCGTTCCTGCTTTGCAGTATTCCCGCCTAAAACAGAGGAGGGCTTTCTAGTCTTTTGCAGGCAGACCGGTTTTGTATGTCCTGTTCGATGACAAAAATTGCATTCAGCTTGTCTGAAGAAGCAGTTCTTCCGATGACGGGTGACACAGCATTCCACACAAGACTTCATTTTGCGCTGAGCTGGGGCTGTGTAATTAGAGTTGCGCCGGCGTGGCAAACGCTAAAAGTAGTGTGTCCAGCATTCTTTACACGTGATGACTTGCGAGTGCTGGGACCGGGGCTGTGGCTATGGTGTGGCTTCTTAGTCTCAAGTGAAACGCTAACTGGCAGACAGAAATCTTGCTCGCCTAAGTCTTGGCTGGCTCTGAGCACCATGGGACTTACCTTCTGAGGTCATCAGTCCCCTAGAACTTAGAACTACTTAAACCAAACTAACCTAAGGACATCACACACATCCATGCCCGAGGCAGGATTCGAACCTGCGACCGTAGCGGTCGCGCGGTACCAGACTGAGGCGCCTAGAACCGCTCGCCCACTCAGGCCGGCCCCTAAGTCTTGAACTTCGCGTAAATCGAGTACTGTAAGCACTTCCCTGACACTATGGTTGCGATAGTGTAGAATTTCGGCCAACAATCTCTTATCTGATAGATTCTGAATAACACCTACAGACACAATTCAATTTACAAAATCGAGTCATGCCCGGCAGATCGACAATCCGTTATTTATAGGACTGATCACTACCATGTTGCGTGCTGAAAAATTTATACCGTGCAACAGCATCGTGTATTTGGTTCAAATGGTTCAAATAGCTCTGAGCACTATGGGACTTAATATCTAAGGTCATCAGTCTCCTAGAACTTAGAACTACTTAAATCTAACCAACCTAAGGACTTCACACACATCTTATAGATTCTGAATAACACCCACAGACACAAATTAATTTACGAAATCGAGTCATGCCCGGCAGTTCGACAATCCGTTATTTATAGGACTGATCACTACCATGTTGCGTGCCAAAAAATTTATACCATGCAACAGCATCGTGTATTTGGTTCAAATGGTTCAAATGGCTCTGAGCACTATGGGACTTAACATCTAAGGTCATCAGTGCCCTAGAACTTAGAACTACTTAAATCTAACCAACCTAAGGACTTCACACACATCTTATAGATTCTGAATAACACCCACAGACACAATTTAATTTACGAAATCGAGTCATGCCCGGCAGTTCGACAATCCGTTATTTATAGGACTGATCACTACCATGTTGCGTGCTGAAAAATTTATACCGTGCAACAGCATCGTGTATTTGGTTTAAATGGTTCAAATGGCTCTGAGCGCTATGGGACTTAATATCTAAAGTCATCAGTCCCCTAGAACTTAGAATTACTTAAATCTAACCAACCTAAGGACATCACACACATCTTATAGTTTCTGAATAACACCCACAGACACAATTTAATTTACGAAATCGAGTCATGCCCGGCAGATCGACAATCCGTTATTTATAGGACTGATCACTATGATGTTGCGTGCTGAAAAATTTATACCGTGCAACAGCATCGTGTATTTGGTTCAAATGGTTCAAATGGCTCTGAGCACTATGGGACTTAATATCTAAGGTCATCAGTCTCCTAGAACTTAGAACTACTTAAATCTAACTAACCTAAGGACTTCACACACATCTTATAGATTCTGAATAACACCCACAGACACAATTTAATTTACGAAATCGAGTCATGCCCGGCAGATCGACAATCCGTTATTTATAGGACTGATCACTACCATGTTGCGTGCTGAAAAATTTATACCGTCCAACAGCATCGTGTATTTGGTTCAAATGGTTCAAATGGCTCTGAGCACTATGGGACTTAATATCTAAGGTCATCAGTCCCCTAGAACTTAGAACTACTTAAATCTAACTAACCTAAGGACTTCACACACATCTTATAGATTCTGAATAACACCCACAGACACAATTTAATTTACGAAATCGAGTCATGCCCGGCAGTTCGACAATCCGTTATTTATAGGACTGATCATTACCATGTTGCGTGCCAAAAAATTTATACCATGCAACAGCATCGTGTATTTGGTTCAAATGCTTCAAATGGCTCTGAGCACTATGGGATTTAATATCTAAGGTCATCAGTGCCCTAGAACTTAGAACTACTTAAATGTAACTAACCTAAGGACTTCACACACATCTTATAGATTCTGAATAACACCCACAGACACAATTTAATTTACGAAATCGAGTCATGCCCGGCAGTTCGACAATCCGTTATTTATAGGACTGATCACTACCATGTTGCGTGCTGAAAAATTTATACCGTGCAACAGCATCGTGTATTTGGTTTAAATAGTTCAAATGGCTCTGAGCGCTATGGGACTTAATATCTAAAGTCATCAGTCCCCTAGAACTTAGAATTACTTAACCCTAACCAACCTAAGGACATCACACACATCTTATAGTTTCTGAATAACACCCACAGACACAATTTAATTTACGAAATCGAGTCATGCCCGGCAGATCGACAATCCGTTATTTATAGGACTGATCACTACCATGTTGCGTGCTGAAAAATTTATACCGTGCAACAGCATCGTGTATTTGGTTCAAATGGCTCTGAGCACTATGGGACTTAATATCTAAAGTCATCAGTCCCCTAGAACTTAGAATCACTTAACCCTAACCAACCTAAGGACATCACACACATCTTATAGTTTCTGAATAACACCCACAGACACAATTTAATTTACGAAATCGAGTCATGCCCGGCAGATCGACAATCCGTTATTTATAGGACTGATCACTACCATGTTGCGTGCTGAAAAATTTATAGTGTGCAACAGCATCGTGTATTTGGTTCTAATGGTTCAAATGGCTCTGAGCACTATGGGACTTAATATCTAAGGTCATCAGTCTCCTAGAACTTACAACTACTTAAATCTAACTAACCTAAAGACTTAACACACATCTTATAGATTCTGAATAACACCCACAGACACAATTTAATTTACGAAATCGAGTCATGCCCGGCAGATCGACAATCCGTTATTTATAGGACTGATCACTACCATGTTGCGTGCTGAAAAATTTATACCGTGCAACAGCATCATGTATTTGGTTCAAATGGTTCAAATGGCTCTGAGCACTATGGGACTTAATATCTAAGGTCATCAGTCTCCTAGAACTTAGAACTACTTAAATCTAACTAACCTAAGGACTTCACACACATCTTATAGATTCTGAATAACACCCACAGACACAATTTAATTTACGAAATCGAGTCATGCCCGGCAGATCGACAATCCGTTATTTATAGGACTGACCACTACCATGTTGCGTGCTGAAAAATTTATACCATGCAACAGCATCGTGTATTTGGTTCAAATGGTTCAAATGGTTCTGAGCACTATGGGACTTAATATCTAAGGTCATCAGTCTCCTAGAACTTAGAACTACTTAAATCTAACTAACCTAAGGACTTCACACACATCTTATAGATTCTGAATAACACCCACAGACACAATTTAATTTACGAAATCGAGTTATGCCCGGCAGTTCGACAATCCGTTATTTATAGGACTGATCATTACCATGTTGCGTGCCAAAAAATTTATACCATGCAACAGCATCGTGTATTTGGTTCAAATGGTTCAAATGGCTCTGAGCACTATGGGACTTAATATCTAAGGTCATCAGTCCCCTAGAACTTAGAACTACTTAAATCTAACCAACCTAAGGACTTCACACACATCTTATAGATTCTGAATAACACCCACAGACACAATTTAATTTACGAAATCGAGTCATGCCCGGCAGATCGACAATCCGTTATTTATAGGACTGATCACTACCATGTTGCGAGCCAAAAAATTTATACCATGCAACAGCATCGTGTATTTGGTTCAAATGGTTCAAATGGCTCTGAGCACTATGGGACTTAATATCTAAAGTCATCAGTCCCCTAGAACTTAGAACTACTTAAATCTAACCAACCTAAGGACTTCACACACATCTTATAGATTCTGAATAACACCCACAGACACAATTTAATTTACGAAATCGAGTCATGCCCGGCAGTTCGACAATCCGTTATTTATAGGACTGATCACTACCATGTTGCGTGCTGAAAAATTTATACCGGCAACAGCATCGTGTATTTGGTTTAAATGGTTCAAATGGCTCTGAGCGCTATGGGACTTAATATCTAAAGTCATCAGTCCCCTAGAACTTAGAATTACTTAAACCTAACCAACCTAAGGACATCACACACATCTTATAGTTTCTGAATAACACCCACAGACACAATTTAATTTACGAAATCGAGTCATGCCCGGCAGATCGACAATCCGTTATTTATAGGACTGATCACTACCATGTTGCGTGCTGAAAAATTTATACCGTGCAACAGCATCGTGTATTTGGTTCAAATGGCTCTGAGCACTATGGGACTTAATATCTAAGGTCATCAGTCTCCTAGAACGTAGAACTACTTAAATCTAACTAACTTAAGGACTTCACACACATCTTACAGATTCTGAATAACACCCACAGACACAATTTAATTTACGAAATCGAGTCATGCCCGGCACATCGACAATCCGTTATTTATAGGACTGATCACTACCATGTTGCGTGCTGAAAAATTTATACCGTGCAACAGCATCGTGTATTTGGTTCAAATGGTTCAAATCGCTCTGAGCACTATGTGACTTAATATCTAAGGTCATCAGTCCCCTAGAATTTTGAATTACTTAAGCCTAACCAACCTAAGGACATCACACACATTCATGCCCGAGGCAGGATTCGAACCTGCGACTGTAGCAGTTGCGCGTGTCCGAACTGAAGCGCCTATAACCGCTCGACCACCGTGGCCGGCATCGTGTATTTGACTCACAAAGAATCCGCCTAATCTTGCAATTATGACCTCTTAGGGCTGGGTTTGGCGCTAACTGATGTGCAACAATTTCAAAAATGGATCAAATGGCTCTAAGCACTATAGGACCTAACTTCTGAAGTCATCAGTCCCATAGAACTTAGAACTACTTAAACCTAATTAACCTAAGGACATCACACACATCCATGCCTGAGGCAGGATTCGAACCTGCGAGCGTAGCGGTCGCGCGGTTCCAGACTGTAGCGCCTAGAACCGCTCGGCCACCAATTTCACTAGGAGGCGGTAGGTGTACGCTCCTACACATGAAAAGAAAAATGCACGACGTGATTGACCTGTGACTTTATATGCGTCGAAAATGTTGATGCAGCTGTGTTACGTATTCTTTCCACGTTTCCTTCGTCTCATCAATCTGCCTGAGGGGCGAAGGAGGCAGCTGAATTCTTTCTTTAGCTTCTGGCGCCTCTTGCTTTTGGGCTGCTTGCGCTTGTACGAGGGAAGAAACTGCTGACAGCAGTACTCTTATTTCTTGAGTCCGAAACTTAACAAGGGATGTTAGACGCTCCTCTGCATTTAGATGTTGCTCTTCCTTGTTTCTAATGATTCCTCAAATATCTCAGCTTTTGTATTTCAAAACACAGACACACACACACAAAATAATTCAATAGAAAGAAGAAAAATTGTCCTGTTCTGGTGTCCGAAGCTTCACATCCTGTTGCTCGTCGCCAATCAGCTACAAATTCCTTGTATGTTGTGTGCTTCTTTAGTGGATACATGAGAGAGAAACAGATGCTGTTCATGAAGAGGCAGTTTAGATATTAGTTTATTTTACACCTAATATCAAACAGTAAAAATAATACATAAGTCTTTTGCTGTAGCTGCAGCGACATTTACTAACGGTAGCATTTAGGGCTGAAAGATATAGAGGTACCACAAATTTACAAATCAGTCAGTCTTTAATACAATAACTATTCAGTAGATTACGGGCCGTGAGCACTATGAAAGTCTGTAAATGTTATTCAGGTGGCAAACACACAAAATGGGCTCAGCGCACTAATATTCGAACTTACAAAGGGAGGCCACAACGTTTGGAACGCGGATTTACTGCAAACTTCGTACAGTCGTAGTACTCCATGAGGCCAACAAAATGTGTAAGCAGTAGCGCGTACTTCTCAAGCGTTACTGAGAAAATCGCAAGAGCCCTTCGGTCAGCCGTCCCAGTAGCTCGGCGTTTTCGGTTAGAGGGTAATAAAAAAAAAACTGATTGAACGGTTCAACGAACACATTAAATTGCTGTCATCGGTCGTCCGCATCGAACAATGTAGAATGGAAATGACATTTAAGGAAAATGGTTAGCGTTCAAGCCCCGTAATCGCTGTATCACTGGGTCGAGTCCTGATCGTCAGTTTTCTTTTTTTTTTTTTTTAATTTTCAACACGGTCATTTTCTTTACTATTTATATTACAATTGATACAGTGGGAAAAATACTTGTAATCGGATGAAGTTTTATTAAATTTACGATTTTATTTGGCAATCTACAAATTTTTACTATCACAAATAATATAATGTTCATAACTATCGACTAGAAAACGATCAAACGCATAAAGTGCTACTGAAAATGTATGCTTGTCCGTGTCTTCAAAACTGTTCGTATTTAATCGAAAGAGAACGAGAAAGTGCTTCTCGTGAAGACGCTATCAAAATTCACGCGATACTGCATGACCAATGGCCGAGCGGTTCTAGGCGGTATGGCCTGGAACCGCGCGACCGCTTCGGTCGCAGGCTCGAATCCTGCCTCGGGCATGGATGTGCGTGATGTCCTAAGGTTAGTTATCTTTAAGTAGTTCTAAGTTCTAGGGGACTGTTGACCTAACACGTGAAGTACCACAGTGCTGAGAGACATTTGAACCATTTTTGATATAGGTTGGATTTTTTAAACTCTTTTAACGATGAAGCAAGTATATTTTATGAAAAAAAGTTCATTGACTGTTTATATTTCGGTTTTTACGTTTTACTTCCGATACGTATCGAAAATGAAGTCTATGATCTAATATTTCTGTATGTCGGTTTTTAGGTTTCATTTCCGCTAAGTATCGCAAATAAACCAAAAACCAAAATGCAGAAGGTCGACAGACTTTTAGTCATATCTCTTACTCTTTCTCTCTCTCTCTCTCTCTCTCTCTCTCTCTCTCATGGATACGTTAAAAATGAAACAAGTGCTTCATTTCTTTCATCAAACGTGTAAAGGCTTTAAGTTCCTCCAGCAACTCTGTCATTAAAGTTTTGTCCGCGTTGCACTCTATTATGAATATTAGAAAAGCATTTAATTCCGAGTGCACTAACAAAAGAAGAACTTTCGTCGCGCAGTAGGTAAGACAGCGCTACACACGGCACAATTTGTTGGGTGAAGTGGTGGGAAGGTCAGCTGTTGGATCGTTGTAACCAACCGACCACCCGACAAGAAAAGTTGGTCGGTCGGTTGGCGAATGCGCCTACACCAGTCCGATTTGTCTGTCTGTCGGTCGGTCAGTTGGTGCGTGTGTGGTGGCCATAGAAAGAAAGACAGACTTCTGTTTTCTTGTTGGAACGAAGTTTTTAAATATGACACATCAAGGTCAGTCAGTCTCATTTTTGTCAGTGTCCGGGAGCAGTCATGTAGCGTCCGTGTCCATCACAGAGGAAGTCTTAGACAACCGCTAACCGCTGTCGCCACAACACGGCGAAATGCTACAAGATGCACGCCACGTTATGTACCATCATGCTGTCTCGTTCGTCCTAAGCTTACAGGGGCTCCATTGATTACATTATAACTTTTACCTTAGTTGGTGCTGCATAACGTGTTAACTTGTTAATAAACACTAGTGCGCTCCTCCCGGTTTCAGTGGTCAATATTCTGTCTCTGTGGCTATGTGAATTTTGAATCTAGAATATACCGCAGTTAAGGAATCGAATTTTGAGCTCACGATTGTTAAGTCAATGGTACCGCTCTTCCTGTTCATCTGCATAGCCATTTTTAGCTTCGATTAATCACTGTTTTAAAAGAATGCTTGGTCCACACCTTCCCGCCGGAGGTTCGAGAGCTTCCTAAAAAATGTTCAACTGTGTGTGAATTCCTATGGGACCAAACTGATAATGTCATCGACCCCTAGACTTACACACTACTTAAACTAACTTATGCTAAGACTACACACACACCCATGCACGAGGCAGGACTCGAACCTCCGGCGGGAGGGGCCATGTGATCAGTGACATGGTTCCTCTAACAGCGCGGCCACTCTGCGCAGCAGTCCTCCCTCCTGCATGGGTGTGTGTGTTGTTCTTAGCCTAAGTTAGTTTAAGTAGTGTGGAAATCTAGGGGTCGATGACATTAGTAGTTTGCTTCCATAGGAATTCACACACATTTGAACATTTTGACCACACCTGCAAGTAGGATCGAGTGAGATGGTTCTGAGGCCACACGGCATCCATGGAATCAAATCAGGCGCAGGTGAGGCGTAACGCTACAACACGTAGTACTAGAAATGAAAGCTGACAAACTCGACGAAAATGGCAGCGCAATCTCAAATTCTAATCAGAACATAGACGGATTGCACATAAGATGTTTCTCTCTGTAACTGACGAGATAATAAGTGAAAGGAATACTTACTTCGATACACAAACAAGCGAAAAGATACTCTTTCTATGGAGCTACGAACATAGTTTCTTTGGTTATTTTCCGGGGAGCTACAGCAATCTATTATAATAATATTTTAATTAGATCATTATTTTTAGGTTTCCGTACCTCAATCGGTAACAACGGGACCCTTAATCGGATCTCTTTGTTGTCCGCTCTCCGTCTGTCTGTCTGTTGATGTGTCTGTTAAGACCCCTTTTTCTCAGGAACGTGTAGAGGTATCAAGTTGAAAGTTATGTCACATACTGAGGACTATGGTCCATTGACGATGTAAAAAATTTCAGCATATAAGTCAACGCAGTCAAAAGATACTGCTGTTTGTCACATGAACTATCTATACATATGGCGGTCACGGTGGTCTAGCGGTAAAGCGCGAAGGTGGAAATCGAGAAGGCGCGAGTTTGAAACTCGGTGAGACTTCTGTTTTTTCAGTCTTCGTTTTAACCTAGCCTTCACGTCTCACGTCAGAGTTGTGAGAAGTTGCCAGAAGCAACGAGTGCATCGGATTCCACGTTTAATATACAGGGGTGTCCATTGATAGTGACCGGGCCAAATATTTCCCGAAGTAAGCATCGAACGTAAAAACTACAAAGAACGAAACTCGTCTAGCTTGAAGGGGGAAACCAGATGGCGCTATGGTTGGCCCGCTAGATGGCGCTGCCAAAGGTCAAATGATATCAACTGTGTTTTTTTAAATACTAACTCCCATTTTTATTACATATTCGTGTAGTACGTAAAGAAATATGAATATTTTAGTTGGACCACTTTTCTCGCTTTGTGATAGATGGCACTGTAATAGTCACAAACGTATAAGAACGTGGTATCACGTAACATTCCGCCAGTGCGGACAGTATTTGCTTCGTGATACATTACCCGTGTTAAAATGGACCGTTTACCAATTGCAGAAAAGGTCGACAACGTGTTGATGTATGGCTGTTGTGATCAAAATGCCCAACGGGCGTGTGCTATGTATGCTGCTCGGTATCCTGGACGACATCATCCAAGTGTCCGGACCGTTCGCCGGATAGTTACATTATTTAAGGAAACAGGAAAAGTTCAGCCACATGTGAAACGTCAACCACGACCTGCAACACATGATCATGCCCAAGTAGGTGTTTTAGCTGCTGTCGCGGCTAATCCGCACATCAGTAGCAGACAAATTGCGCGAGAATCGAGAATCTCAAAAACGTCGGTGTTGAGAATGCTACATCAACATCGATTGCACCCGTACCATATTTCTATGCACCAGGAATTGCATGGCGACGACTTTGAACGTGGTGTACAGTTCTGCCACTGGGCACAAGAGAAATTACGGGACGATGACAGATTTTTTTGCACGCGTTCTATTTAGCGACGAAGCGTCATTCACCAACAGCGGTAAAGTAAACCGGCATAATATGCACTATTGGGCAACGGAAAATCCACGATGGCTGCGACAAGTGGAATATCAGCGACCTTGGCGAGTTAATGTATGGTGCGGCATTATGGGAGGAAGGAAAATTGGCCCACATTTTATCGATGGCATCTAAATGGTGAAATGTATGCTGATTTCCTACGTAATGTTCTACGGATGTTACTACAAGATATTTCACTGCATGACAGAATGGCGATGTACTTCCAACATAATGGATGTCCGGCACATAGCTCGCGTGCGTTTGAAGCCGTATTGAATAACATATTTCATGACAGGTGGATTGGTCGTCGAAGCACCGTACCATGGCCCGCACGTTCACCGAATATGACATCCCCGGATTTCTTTCTGTGGGGAAAGTTGAAGGATAATTGCCATCGTGATCCACCGACATCGCCTGACAACATGCGTCAGCGCATTGTCGATGCATGTGCGAACATTACGGAAGGCGAACTACTCGCCGTTTGACCTATGGCAGCGCCATCTAGCGGGCCAACCATAGCGGCATCTGGTTTCCTCCTTCAAGCTAGACAAGTTTCGTTCTTTGTAGTTTTTTCGTTTGACGCTTATTTCGTGAGATATTTGGTACTGAATCATCAAAGCGTAAGTCTTACTCGCACTTGACGGATTCTTTTCTATCATGTATCTCATGTATTGAAACCACTTGAATACATATCACTTCAAATCAAATTTCTCTTTATTAGGCTGGTGCAAAAGATCGTAGCGTTTTTGTTTTGCATGTTCGTGTTCCGGTTGCTACGAGTTTATTTATCTAGTGCCATTTCTTATCTGTAGTTGACTGCTGCTTTTTGAGTTAACATAGTGTCATTTTGTCATTTGTAGATAGTGTGTGGAGCTGTGGACGCTAGAAAGTGGAGTGCCAAGTGGAGCAATCGAAATATTTCCGATATATTCTTCCGTTTGACTTCAGTGAAGTGGTGACAGCAGCGGAGGTAGCAAGAAACTTTTGCGTCGTGTATGGGTATAATGCCATTGTACACAGCACGGCAAGAAAATGGTTTTCTCGTTTTAAGGAGGATCGCTTTGAAATTATTGACTCCCCACGTTCAGGAAGACCTACGGGGTTTGATGAAGATCGTTCAGACGCACTAATCCACAATTATTCACGTCAGTGTATTCGAGAACAGGCGAATGCGATGTAACCGTTCACCATGGCACGACATTTGCATGCAATGTGGAAGGTTCAAAAATGGGGTATGTGGGTACCGCATGCTGTACACCAAAATCACAAAAGTCAGTGGGTGCCGTATGTGCATTTCTGCTTGCCCGTCATTTGTTGGCTCGTGAACAACAGCGACCACTCCTGCACTCTACCGTTACTGGCGACGAGAAATAGCGTCTTCGTGCTAAACTAAGGAAAAGAAAGAAATGGTTGAGCCCAACCAAGTGAAAGCTCCCCGTAAAAATACCTGCAAGCATCCGCAAAAAATAATTTTATTCATCTGGTGGACAGCGACGCTAAGGTGTATTACGAATTGCTTTCCCGAGGTGAAATCATCACTACTGACGTTTATTGTCAACAACTGATACGCCTTGTAGACGCAGTCCAAATATAACGACCTGGAAGACTGCGTGAAGCTATGTTACTCCGCCTTAAGCCCCGCTCCCATTGTGGTAGACTGACAGAACACAGTAAACAGAAGTTTGGTTGGGAAGTCATTGCGCACCAACCTTTTTCACCTGAAGCGCCCTCAGATTTTCACTTCTTCCGCGCTCTGTCGAACAGCTTTCAAGGAACTTGCTTTCCGGATGTAAATGCGCTCTGAACATGGCTCGACGAGTTCCTAGCCTGAAAACCTCGTGGTTTCTACATTTTTAAACTTAGGAAAAACGCTCGAACTTTTGCACCAACCCTCAGTTCACAAACTAGAAACCAGCTTCATCAGTAGTGCAATAGGTTGCACATAATTGGCTGTGTTTAGATGGGTGTTCTACTGGCGGAATGTTGAGGTGTTCGTAAGAGTGCCCATTTTCCCCTGGATCGAACGGCTAACACCGCATTAAAGTGATTTTAAAGTACGGGGATATATTCGAAGTGATTAAAACGCAGCGGAATGCAATAGTTCGTTGCAAAGGTCTGGATAACTCTATCACCGGGGCAATTAATACGGAACTCATTCAGTGAGAATAATATATAATGTTTCCCCTGACAAGTTCCATACTCTTCCAGTCGTCTGCTGTTTAATCACTTCCATAATTCGATTATGAATAAGGGAAGAACGTACAACACAGTACTTCTGTTTTGCAAAGCATGAGACTGCACGAGCCGGCCGAAGTGGCCGTGCGGTTAAAGGCGCTGCAGTCTGGAACCGCAAGACCGCTACGGTCGCAGGTTCGAATCCTGCCTCGGGCATGGATGTTTGTGATGTCCTTAGGTTAGTTAGGTTTAACTAGTTCTAAGTTCTAGGGGACTAATAACCTCAGCAGTTGAGTCCCATAGTGCTCAGAGCCATTTGAACCATTTGAGACTGCACGTACTGGATCCTCAGGCTCATTTTGTTTACAGCAGCTGTGCTTAGCTTTTTATCAAATAATATTTAATTTATGAGTATTGTGAATCTGCTGGTCTGTTGCACGGTATTGTTTTTTCCGCGACTCGCTTCAGCCTGTGCATTCGTTAATCTTCAGATATCACCTATACACAAACTTTACAATTACGTAAATGACTCTGGTGGCTGCTAGAACAGACACATATCCACATTTTGAAATAATTTTTATTCATTTTCAGCCGTTCGAGGAGGGACTGTTCCTTTGCTAGATTACATGTTTTAATTCGCTAAATCCTTTCTCACAGCAATGCTTGTCTAGCAGTATGGCAGGGAAGCGTCTTTGGAGTTTGGAAAGAGAGAAACAAAGTTTGTCCCCGAGGTGTGCTCTAATATTGTAACTGTTGCTCACTCCCCAAGGAAAACACTTATAAACTGCCGGTCCGTCACACAGATTGAACTAGCCACAAACGTTCACTGCATCGTACACTACGCTAAAGAATAGAAGCACGGTGTCCATCATGCACTATCTCGAAGCATACTGGCTGACATTATTATGTAATGTAGTACTTATAAATGACAGGAACTTGAGTCAGATCGCATGCACCTGATTTTTATCACTTTAAGTACAAACACATCATTTATTTTAAATGCTAAAATTTTTAATTTTCATTAGATGTCTGATCAACTAACACTGGAATACTGCTCTTTCACGAGGTATGTTTGAAGAATTTACTATGGATCACTCTTCTGAATCAAAATTACACTGAAGCGCAAAAGAAACTGAAACTGGTATAGGCATGCGTATTCAAATACAAATATATGTAAACAGACAGAATATGCGATGCGATCGGCAATGCCTATATAAGACAACAAGTGTCTCGCTCAGTTGTTAGATAGGTTACTGCTGCTACAATGGCAGGTTATCAAGATTTAAGTGAAGAATAATATTTTCACTCTGCAGCGGAGTGTGTTCTGATATGAAACTTCCTGGCAGATTAAAACTGTGTGCCGGACCGAGACACGAACTCGGGACCTTTGCCTTTCGCGGGCAAGTGCTCTTGCCCGCGAAAGGCAAAGATCCTGAGTTCGAGTCTCGGTCCGGCACACAGTTTTAATCTGCCAGGAAGTTTCAAGATTTAAGTGAGTTTGAACGTGGTGTTATAGTCAGCGCACAAGCGATGGGACGCAGCATCTCCGAGGTAGAGATGAAGTGGAATTTTCCCGTACGATATCAGGAATCTGGTAAAATATCATATCTCCGACATCGCTGCGGCCGGAAAAAGATTCTGCAAGAACGGGACCAAGTACGACTGAAGAGAATCGTTCAGCGTGTCACAAGTGCTACCCTTGCGCAAACTGCTGCAGCATTCAACGAAACATCATCGAAATGGGTTTCCGGAGCCGTAGGCCCACTCGTGTACCCTTGATGACTGCACTACAGAAAGCTTTAGGCCTCGCCTGGGTCCATCAAGACCGACATTGGACTGTTGACGACTGGAAATACGTTGCGTGGCCGGACGAGTCTCGTTTCAATTTGTACCGAGCGGATGGACGTTTACGGGTATGAAGACAGCCTCATGAATCCATGAACCCTGCATGTCAGAAGGGGACTGTTCTAGCTGATTGAAGCTCTGCAGTGGTGTTCTGCTGTGCAGTTGGAGCGATATGGGACCCCTGATATGTCTAGATACGACTCCGACAGGTGACACGTACGTAGGCATCCTGTCTGATCACCTGCATGCATTCAAGTCCGTTTCGCACTCCGACGGACTTGGGCAATTCCAGCAGGACAATGCGAGATCCCAGACGCCCAGAATTGCTACAGAGTGCCTCCAGGAACACTCTTCTGAGTCTAAACATTTCCGTTGGCCACCAAACTCATTATTGAGCGTACCTGGGATGCCTTGCAACGTGCTGTTCAGAAAAGATCTCCACCCCCTCTTGGATTTATGGACAGCCCTGCAGAATTCTTGGTGTCAGTTCCCTCCATCACTCTTTCAGACATTAGTCGAGGCCGTGCCACGTGGTGTTGCGGTACTTCTGCGTGCTCGCGGGGACCCTTGACGATATTAGGCAGGTGTTACAGTTTCTTTGGCTCATCAGCGAAGAACGACTACGTCTTCACTAGCTAATAGGAATAAGTCAAGCTCAAGAAATGTTTGTTCTGAACAAATGTGTGGCCAAGTCAGAAATACAAAAAGATACACATATAGCGTAAGCAAAGTGTCTTCACTTGATAGTAAGAGGTAAACCTAAGTTCACACAATGCACTCATACATAAAAGATGGAAATAGGACATTACAATAGTGCTTATGTATTTAGATAGGGTAATGGATTACATGCGTACTAAGGTAAAGTTACTGAGTATTCATGTCACTAGTGCAAATTTTCCTACATAAAGCTCTAAATGTCTTTTACACTTGGTGCTCTACAGCTTGCAGGCATTGTGAATACGTAATACTGAAAGTTAACTGCTTGACAGTAGCTGCTTGTTGGCAGTAGTTTATTTTACCGGACAAGTTTCGAGCGTTGCCCTTCATCAGCGGTATGTGTATTACACAAAAGTCACGTATTTCTCATAATACGTTGTATACAGTGTATATACTAGTGTTTAATGCGTATGTGATTTTTTAGTTCATTGTAATTTGCCCATGTATAGTGAAACATCCAGACATTATTTTAAAACAAAAGACCGATGTAAACGAGATGGAATTCGTCGAAAATTTCGCTAGAATTCCTGGCTAACAACACATGTCTTTACTGGGGTAACAGAGAGAAAACAGATCAGAAGGTGTATTATGTATACTCTGTGATGTATACCAGAAATAATATTTGGATGTATAGCAATTGCAAATAACAACAGTGCATATTTTCGTAAAACGTTCCCAATCCTGATTACATATCCATACATCTTATAAAAAGTATATATGTATTTACGTTCCACTTTTCCTCCTGAATCATTGGACCAGTATCAACCAAACTTCGTGCACATGTCATTTATTGTCTGGAAAGAATCGCTGTGGGGGTAAGAAATACCCATCCATAAATGGGTTAAGGCTGGCGGTGAAAAAGCATCGAATATTTGGAAGTGAGAGCACTTAGAGACTTGCAGCAAACTTTACACATAATTTCAAAACTTTACGTAACTTTTTCTCACTGACAACCACAATATGACGAAAGGAAAAAAAGTATATCGCTTACTACATTTTCGCTATTCATGCAGTAAAATTGCCACATAAACTATGACGTTTTAATTTCTTCTTTCTTACTAACTGTACTCGTGGCACGTCTTGCAGACAGTATTCGGATATACCACTGACTGTACCAGAAAAATCACATCATTGTACACCACTTAGTTTTGGAGATATGACGTAAAGCACTGAGATGCGTGAAAAACTGCCGCATCATCCATGACGTTTTAATTTCTTACTTCATTGTTACTAACTATATTCGCAACACATTTCGCAGAGAGTACCTACTCATTCCCCTAAATGTACCTACAAAAATATATTATTGTACGACACATAGTTCACGAAATATGACGTCATAAACATGGACCTGTGTGAAAATGAAACTGCAGGGAGAAATTCACTAGACATACAGGGGGAATATGAGTCAAAATACACGTGAAATATGTAAAGTATAAATGAAATATATTTGACGTGTGGGTGTGCGAGTAAAGCCACAGGTAAAAAGCTGCTGGAACGATTTCAGTCAAATTTGGCACACTTTTCAATTTAAATCTTGAAATACACTACTGGCCATTAAAATTGCTATACCACGAAGATGACGTGCTACCGACGCGAAATTTAACCGACAGGAAGAAGATGTTGTGATATACTAATGATTAGCTTTTCAGAGCATTCACACAACATTGTCGCCGGTGACGACACCTACAACATGCTGACATGAGGAAAGTTTCCAATCGATTTCTCCTATACAAACAGCAGTTGACCGGGGTTGCCTGGTGAAACGTTGTTGTGATGCCTCGTGTAAGGAGGAGAAATGCGTACCATCACGTTTCCGACTTTGATAAAGGTCGGATTGTAGCCTATCGCGATTGCAGTTTATCGTATCGCGACATTGCTGCTCGCGTTGGTCTAGATCCAATGACTGTTAGCACAATATGGAATCTGTGGTTTCAGGAGAGTAATACGGAACGCCGTGCTGGATCCCATCGGCCTCGTATCACTAGCAATCGAGATGACAGGCATCTTATCCACATGGCTGTAATGGATCGTGCAGCCTCGTCTCGATCCCTGAGTCAACAAATGTGGACGTTTGCAAGACAACAACCATCTGCACGAACAGTTTCACGACGTTTGCAGCAGCGTGGACTATAAGCTCGGAGACCTTGGTTTCTGATGAATCCAGGTACAGTTTGCAGAATCATGATGGTCACATCCGTGTTTCGCGACATCGCGGTGAACGCACATTGGAAGCGTGTATTGGTCTTCGCCATACTGGCGTATCACCTGGCGTGATGGTATGGGATGCCATTGGTTACACGTCTCGGTCACCTCTTGTTCGCAATGACGGCACATTGAACGGTGGACGTTAAATTTCGGATGTGTTATGACCCGTGGCTCTACCCTTCATTCGATCCCTGCGAAACCCTACATTTCAGCAGGATAATGCACGACCGCATGTTGCAGGTCCTGTACGGGCCTTTATGGATACAGGAAATGTTCGACTGCTGCCCCGGCCAGCAAATTCTCCAGATATCTCACCATTTGAAAACCTCTGGTCAATGGTGGCCGAGGAACTGGCTCGTCACAATACGCCAGTCACTACTCTTGATGAACTGTGGTATCGTGTTGAAGTTGCATGGGCAGCTATACCTGTACACGCCATACAAGCTCTGTTTGACTCAATGCCCAGGTGTATCAAGGCCGTTATTACGGTCAGAGGTGGTTGTTCTGGGTACTGATTTCTCAGGATCTATGAAACCAAATTGCGTGAAAATGTAATCATACGTCAGTTCTAGTATAATGTATTTGTCCAATGAATACCCGTTTATCATCTGCATTTCTTCTTGGTGTAGCAATTTTGATGGCCAGTAGTGTATTTACTATACGAGCAAGAAAAACAAGACTCCTGACTGTATGAGTGGGATATGGAGACAGAAGAAAGGATGATAAGGGGGAAGGAGATGCTCGAAAGAGATAGGGGATTGGTAAATGGACAGAGAAGGTAAGAGGACGATATTAACAGAGACGACGTGGGGGGGGGGGGGGGAGAGAGAGAGAGAGAGAGAGAGAGAGAGCGAGAGAGAGAGAGAGAGAGAGAGAGAGAGAGACTGGCAGAGGTATGGGAGGCAGAGGTGAACAGTCACAGAGGGAGGAGGAAATGGACAGAGAAAGGGAAGAGTGGCAAAAATGACAAAGAGAGGGTGTTAGTAGGCTGTTTAGATTTTTATCCTGGTAACGCCATGTAGCGTTCTATGTGAAAATCACTGGCTGTGCTGTGTGCAGTTTGTGGCCAGTGTGCATTGTTGGAATATTTCCTATTGTAGTGTTGGGCAGCTGCATGTGAATAGCACATAGTGTTGCGCAGTTGGAGGTGAGCCGCCAGCAGTGGTGGATGTGGGAAGACACATGTCGGAATTTTGAGAGCGGACGATCTGAACGTGTGTCCATCAGAACGAGTAAATTTGTATTACTGGACATCATGAACTGATATATATATATATATATATATATATATATATACACACTCCTGGAAATGGAAAAAAGAACACATCGACACCGGTGTGTCAGACCCACCATACTTGCTCCGGACACTGCGAGAGGGCTGTACAAGCAATTGTAAGTAGGCTGTTTAGGTTTTTTTATTGGTAACGCCACCTCTGTATGAAAATCACTGGCTGTGCTGTGTGCAGTCTGTGGCAGCTTTGCATTGTTGTAATACTCGTCATTGTAGTGTTGGGCAGCGGCAGCTGGATGTGAACAGCGCATAGCATTGCGGAGTTGGAGGTGAGCCGCCAGCAGTGGTGGATGTGGGGAGAGAGATGGCGGAGTTTTGAAATTTGTCATGAACTGCTATATTTATATATGATGATATCAAGGTAAATACATTGTTTGTTCTCTATTAATATCTTTCATTTGCTAACTATCCCTATCAGTAGTTAGTGACTTCCATAGTTTGAATCTTTTATTTAGCTGGCAGTAGTGGCGCTCGCTGTATTGCAGTAGCTTCAGCAGCGAAGATTTTTGTGAGGTAAGTGATTTGTGAAAGGTATAGTTTAATGTTAGTCAGGGCCATTCCTTTGTAGGGAATTTTGAAAGTCAGATTGCGTTGCGCTAACAAAATATTGTGTGTCAGTTTAAGCACAGTCATGTATAATTGTTCAAAGGGGATGTTTCACAATGATCACACGCACGGCACAGCGGACACACCAGGAACCGCGGTGTTGGCCGTCGAATGGGCTAGCTGCGCAGCATTTGTGCACCGCCGCCGTCAGTGTCAGCCAGTTTGCCGTGGCATACGGAGCTCCATCGCAGTCTTTAACACTGGTAGCATGCCGCGACAGCGTGGACGTGAACCGTATGTGCAGTTGACGGACTTTGAGCGAGGGCGTATAGTGGGCGTGCGGGAGGCCGGGTGGACGTACCGCCGAATTGCTCAACACGTGAGGCGTGAGGTCTCCACAGTACATCGATGTTGTCGCCAGTGGTCGGCGGAAGGTGCACGTGCCCGTCGACCTGGGACCGGACCGCAGCGACGCACGGATGCACGCCAAGACCGTAGGATCCTACGCAGTGCCGTAGGGGACCGCACCGCCACATCCCAGCAAATTAGGGACACTGTTGCTCCTGGGGTATCGGCGAGGACCATTCGCAACCGTCTCCATGAAGCTGGGCTACGGTCCCGCACACCGTTAGGCCGTCTTCCGCTCACGCCCCAACATCGTGCAGCCCGCCTCCAGTGGTGTCGCGACAGGCGTGAATGGAGGGACGAATGGAGACGTGTCGTCTTCAGCGATGAGAGTCGCTTCTGCCTTGGTGCCAATGATGGTCGTATGCGTGTTTGGCGCCGTGCAGGTGAGCGCCACAATCAGGACTGCATACGACCGAGGAACACAGGGCCAACACCCGGCATCATGGTGTGGGGAGCGATCTCCTACACTGGCCGTACACCACTGGTGGTCGTCGAGGGGACACTGAATAGTGCACGGTACATCCAAACCGTCATCGAACCCCTCGTTCTACCATTCCTAGACCGGCAAGGGAACTTGCTGTTCCAACAGGACAATGCACGTCCGCATGTATCCCGTGCCACCCAACGTGCTCTAGAAGGTGTAAGTCAACTACCCTGGCCAGCAAGATCTCCGGATCTGTCCCCCATTGAGCATGTTTGGGACTGGATGAAGCGTCGTCTCACGCGGTCTGCACGTCCAGCACGAACGCTGGTCCAACTGAGGCGCCAGGTGGAAATGGCATGGCAAGCCGTTCCACAGGACTACATCCAGCATCTCTACGATCGTCTCCATGGGAGAATAGCAGCCTGCAGTGCTGCGAAAGGTGGATATACACTGTACTAGTGCCGACATTGTCCATGTTCTGTTGCCTGTGTCTATGTGCCTGTGGTTCTGTCAGTGTGATCATGTGATGTATCTGACCCCAGGAATGTGTCAACAAAGTTTCCCCTTCCTGGGACAATGAATTCACGGTGTTCTTATTTCAATTTCCAGGAGTATACATTGTTTCTCCTCTATCAAAATCTTTCATTTGCTAACTATGCCTATCAGTAGTTAGTGCCTTCAATAGTTAGAATCCTTCATTTAGCTGGCAGTATAGGCACTCGCTGTATTGCAGTAGTTCGAGTAACGAAGATTTTTGTGAGGTAAGTGATTCGTGAACGGTATAGATTAATGTTAGTCAGGACCATTCTTTTGTAGGAATAATTGATAGTCAGATTGCGTTGCGCTAAAAATATTGTGTGTCAGTTTAGTGTTGATCAGAATAAGTAAAGAGAGAAATGTCTGAGTACGTTCAGTTTTGCTCAACTGTTTGAAAATCAAATAACGTAAGAGGTTTATCAGCACAGTAATTCATAAATTTTTCTAAGGGGACGTTTCAAGGGGAGAGGAAGAGATGGACACCGACAGGAAAGAGGAGGAGATGGACAAGGAGGGGGTGGAAAAGATGGAAAGAGAGAGGGGGAGGAGTAAATGGACAGAGCGAAGGGCAGTGGGAGATGGACAGTGTGGGAAGAGGAAGAGATGTGCACAGAAAGGAAAGAGGAGGAGATGAACAGCGAAGAGGTGTAGAAGATGGACAGAGAGAGGGGAGAGGAGGAGATGGACGGAGGGAAGGGTAGTAAGAGATGGACAGAGAGTGAGAGGTAGAGTATGTCGACAGAGAGACAGGCCAGGGGACATGGACAGAGACGGGGGGGAAGGAAGAGATGGACTCATAAACACTGGTTGCTTAGCTAATAAGTCGTGGGATACCTCCCACTTATACGTCAGACCTCCTTTTGCCTGGTGTAGCACAGCAACTTTGTGTATCATCTACTCAACAAGTCGCTGGAAGTGCCCTGCAGAAATATTGAGTCATGCTGTCTCTACATCTGCCCGTAATTGCGAAAGTGTTGCCAGTGGACTGCCCTCTCGATTATGTTCCATAAATTTTCGATGGGTTCTATGTTTGAAGATCTGGGTTGCCAAATCATTTTCTCGAACTGTTCAGAATGTTCTTAAAACCAATCGTAATCATCTGTGACATGGCTCATTGTCATCGATATGAATTCCATGGTTGTTTGGGAACATAAAGGTCATAAATGGATTAAAATTGTCTCCGAGTATCCGTACATAACAATTTGTAGTCAATGATCGGTTCAGTTGGATCAGAGGACCCAGTCCATTCCATGCAAACATAGCACACACCATTATGGAGCCACCACCAGCTTGCACTTTACCTTGTTAAAAGCTTGGGTCAATGGTTTTGTGGCCTCTGCGCCACACTCGAACCCTACCGTCAGCTTTTAGCAACTGAAATCGGGACTCATCTGACCAGGTCACGGTTTTCCAGACGTCTAGGGTCCAATCGATATGGTCGCGAGTCCAGGGGAAGTGCTGCAGGCGATGTCGTGTTGTTAGCAAAGGTATTCGCGTCGGTCGTCTACTGCCATAGCCATTAACGCCATACTTCGCCCACTACCGTAACAAATACGTTCGCCGTACGTACCACATTGATTTCTACGGTTACTTCACAGTGTTGCTTGTCTGTTAGCACTGACAACTCTACGCAAACGCCGCTGTACTTGTTTGTGAAATGACGGCTGTCTGCCATTGTCTTGTCTGCGGCGATAGATAATGCCTGAAATTTGGCACTTCCGGCACGGTCTTGACGCTGTAGATCTCGGAATACTGAATTTCCTTACGATTTCCGAAATGGAATGTCACACGCGTCTAGCTCCTACTACCAATCTGCGGTCAGAGTTTGTTAATTCCCGTCGTGCCACCATAATCACGTCGGTACCTTTTCACATCAACCACCTGTGCAGAAATGACAGCTTTGCCACTGCACTGTCCTTTCATACCTTGTGCACGCGATACTACCCTCATCCGTATATGTACTGTATGCAAGCCTCTAATGATACGCGATGAGACCATGGAAAAAACAAATGAAACATAAAACATATAGTTCACGTCTGTTTTACCTGTTTTGAACATGCCCTTCTTCTCTTCGTACATGTTTGTCATCGCAGAATTTCAGTCAACATGCATAGCCAAATGTCTGTTGTCCGATGATGATTTGTGTGAGAATACGTGCTTGCATTTCACACACTGAGCAAATGCAGAAAAAATGGAGTTGTCTAGGTTTTTCAGTAGATATATGAAAACTGTTCTAAACTTTGCTTTATATTGTCGAACTGGGTTTTTGAGACTTGTCAACCTCGCTTTCATAATCCGCATTATTATATCCTCCACTACGAACTGGTTAACGCCACCATTGCTTCCTAATACAGTCAGCAGTAGAAGCATTTATAGAGCACGGCAAAAAAAATCAAGGAAACTCCACGAGCGCTAACGAACGGAGTCAGAATTTTCAATTACTGAATCCCGCTAGAAACGCGTCATAAAGGCAGTTTTACTGGGTAGTGGACACTGTGGAGCCTATTTCCATCACAGACCCGCAAACACCCAATATATTCGAATGGCCGAGCAGCGCGAACACATGTTCAAAACACAGCACCGCACGGCGGCGGACGTAAAGGTTAGTTTACACGGCGACCTTGGGTTGCGCCACTCGTTGCACGAAACGAGTTGCACGCAAATGATTTCATATATGACTGTAGACACAGCGACATCACTGTATATTTCAGTTTCGTCGTTTTGTGAGTGCCATAATCGCAGGTAAAATGGACGTTTTGACAGCTACACGAGTTGTGGAGCAGTTAACGCTTGTAAGCGTAAAATTTCTGCCTAAGAAAAGAAATAAGAAACGTGCTTGAGTATGTGATTGGATAAAGAAAAGACGTCAGCTGGCGGGAGTGGCAGAGCGGTTCTAGGCGCTGCAGTTCTGAAAGGAGCGACCGCTACGGTCGCCGGTTCGAATGCTGCCTCGGGCATGGATGTGTGTGGTGCCCTTAGGTTAGTTAGGTTTAAGTAGTTCTAAGTTCTAGGGGACTGATGACCTCAGAAGTTATGTCCCATAGTGCTCAGAGCCATTTGAACCATTTGAACCAAGTCGCGTTACAAGGAATTAAAAACCCACAAATGCATAAAACACTACTACGTACAGTTTATATAACGTATCGTGAGAAATATCTTTGCTATATTGGAGATACCACTGACGATGGGCAACACCCGAAAGTAGTCCGGTAAAATAAACTACTACCAACGAACAGCTTCTGTGAAACAATTAGTTATTAATATGGAATATTTACAAAAAATTATGAGCGTCTGACCCGTCGTGAATCTGTTGAAACTCTATTAAACAATCTGGGCATTATTAATTGTAACTGAACTCAAACTGTATGTCGGATAGCTGTAACAAGGTTCCTACATAGTCAGTTATGACAAATGCGGTCTTTCATTAGACATAGCAACGTGATGTCGTGATTGAACATGTTCCGACAACGTTATGTTCACAGAAAAACTCAAAGAATTTGGAGTCGATTTAATATTCCTCTTTCAGAACGCCACCGTTTTACAGCTTTATTTATACAGTAAAGCCAATGATGTGACTGCGAGAAACATTTTAACATTCTCTGAAGTATAGAATGTATCTGATGATTCAAAGAGAAAGACCAGATCTCAGTTGTTTAATACAGACGAATTACAAAGGCAGTAACACATTACGCACGTCCCTGGACAGAGGAAGATTCAAACTTTAGACACACCTGTGTTGTTGATTGTAGCATCTTGGCGACTACACCGCCAGAGAAATTATTTTGTTTGTTGAAATTTGCGTGAAGTTCGAGTGCAGCGTGGATTCCGACGTCGATTTAGAAAGATGCCGCCTGTGCACAAGTAGATTTATGACTGGCATACAAAATTCGTGGAAGATGGTTGCATATGCCGAGGGAAGGGCACTGGCCGGCCACTCACGTCTGATGAAAACATCGAGCATATCAGAGATACGTTCACACGGAGCCCTCGGAAATCCACAATATAGGCAGGCAAAGAGCTTCAGCTTCCTCAAACAACGCCGTGGTGCGTTCTGAAACGACGCCTACGAATAAAGCCTAACGAGTTGCTATTGCTGTGGTATCTGTGTCCCAGCGGCCGTAACAGAAGGTGCGAATTTTGCATTTGAGTTCTCCAGGATATGGCAGAGGACACATTTTCTTAACGACTCATCTTTTTGGCCGAGTCGGCGTTTTATCTATCGGGTAAAGTAAACAGCCATAATATAAAAATTTGGAGGTCACAAAATTCTGGCGTCGTTCTAGAATGTGGAAGAGACTCACCGAAACTGAATGTGTTTTGTGCCATTCCTGTTTGCGAAGTTTATGGACTTTTCGTTCTTGCGGAGAAAACTGTGACAGGAATGTCATCTTGGACATGCTGTAAAATTATTTCTTTCCTCACCTTCACCAAGATTTCAATGATTCCAGTCATTCCATCACGAAGGAGGTACACGGCTCGTGTTGTCTGCAGTTCAACCATGCCTAGACGGTCAATGCCGCGGTTCGATGGCGTCCGCATTGTCAACGAGGCAAATATCCAGGTGTCTGCGAGTGAACCAAAGCGATGTTGTTCGGACATGGAGGAGATACAGAGAGACAGGAACTGGCGATGACATGCCACGCTCAGGCCGCCCAAGGGCTACTGCTGCAGTGGATGACGGCTACCTACGGATTATGGTTCGGAGGAACCCTGACAGCAACGCCACCATGTTGAATAATGCTTTTCGTGCAGCCACATGACGTCGTGTTACGACTCTAACTGTGCGCAATAGGCTGCATGTAGCGCAACTTCACTCCCAATGTCCATGGCGAAGTCCATCTTTGCAACCACGACACCATGCAGCGCGGTACAGATGGGCCCAACAGCATGCCGAATGGACTGCTCAGGATTGGCATCACGTTCTCTTCACCGATGAGTGTCGCATATGCCTTCAACCAAACAATCGTAGGATACGTGTTTGGAGTCAACCCGGTCAGGTTGAACGCTTTAGACACACTCTCCAGTATGTGTAGCAAGGTGGAGATTCCCTGCTGTTTTGGGGTGGTATCATGAGAGGCCGACGTACGCCGCTGGTGGTCCTTGAAGGCACCGTAACGGCTGTACGATACGTAAATGTCATCCTCCTACCGATAGTGCAACCATATCGGCAGCATATTGGCGAGGCATTCCTGTTCATGGACGGCAATTCGAGCCCCCATCGTGCACATCTTGTGAATACTTCCTTCAGGATAACAACATAGCTCGACTAGAATGGCCAGCATGTTCTCCAGACATGAACCCTATCGCACATTCCTGGGATGGATTTAAAACGGCTTTTTACGGACGACATGACCCACCAACCCCTCTGAGGGATCTGCGCCCACGCAAATTTTATTTAGCTGGCGTCGCGTCAGTTTACTTAAAGTTTATCTTATGAGCTAAATCAGTAGTTGGTCCTCACAGTAAATGATTTTGACCATTTATACACCGTTTCAAGTATTTTTCGGTGGCGCAAGAGAGAGCTCAACAGTAACATCCTTTTGTACCGTCCGCTATCGCTATTGCTCACTGGCTAATTCCTCCTCACGATCAAAACACAGCCATTACCTTCTGTATACACAGACCGTGCCCCTTTTCCCTGTTCCCAGACCTTCTGAAAGAATAAAGGTCAGCTCCGTAGGACCAAATTGAGGAGCAAATCTCCAAGGTAATGGAACTTGTCAGTACATGAAGTTGCAACACAAAAGTAATAACAGAAAAAATAAAATGTTTATGAACCCAAAAATAGACAGTCAATATGTTTATGTAAACGCAGTCAACAATATAACACAGAAATCTTTATTTCTTCGATTCTGATGGTCTTCTGCGTTTGCTTGCTATTGATAAGTTATGTTTTTCTCCCGGTCTTCTGCCTTGTTCAGCTCGCTCATGCTTGAATAATTTGCATACGTAAAAGCTTAAAATTGCAATTTCTAGTAAAACAACGATGCAACGATGTCATGATGAGCCTCTGGTCACTGGAAGTTTCTTCATTACTCTTACGGTGATCTTCAGAGAATTGTTTCAGTCTAACTGCTTCATTAAATCGTCCCTCTTTCTGGTTCCTATCCTCTCGTCCCTGTCCATTTCTTGACTCAAAATGAACTTCACTTTCCATGACTGAGGCGTTGAGATAAAAAAGGGGGACATGTCACTCAACAGCAGGTTTGAAATATTTTGAAAAAAGTATACAATCTTCAGTAGCATTATTCCCAAACCTTACGGTTACTCTCAATTGCATACCAAAATTTTGCCCCCCTTCTTGCAGCGGCGTACCGTAGGTCTCTAGAAAAGCGTAGCGTTCCAAAAGATTGGAAAAGGGCACAGGTCATACCCGTTTTCAAGAAGGGACGTGGAACAGATGTGCAGAACTATAAACCTATATCTCAAACGTCGATCCGTTGTACAATTTTGGAACATGTATTATGTTCGAGTATAATGACTTTTCTGGAGACTAGAAATCTACTCTAGGAATCAGCATGAGTTCCGAAAAAGACGATCATGTGAAACCCAGCTCGCGCTATTCGTCCACGAGACTCAGAGTGCCATAGACACGGGTTCCCAGGTAGATGCCGTGTTTCTTGACTTCCGCAAGGCGTTCTATACAGTTCCCCACAGTCGTTTAATGAACAAAGTAAGAGTATATGGACTATCAGACCAATTGTGTGATTCGATTGAAGAGTTCCTAGATAACAGAACGTAGCATGTCATTCTCAATGGAGAGAAGTCTTCCGAAGTAAGAGTGATTTCAGGTGTGTTGTAGAGGAGTGTCGTAAGACCGTTGTTATTCACAATGTACATAAATGACCCTGTGGATAACATCGGAAGTTCACTGAGGCTGTAATATATCGGGAGGTTGTAACAATGGAAAATTGTACTGAAATGCAGGAGGATCTGCAACGAATTGACGTAGGGTGCAGGGAATGGCAATTGAATCTCAATGTAGACAAGTGTAATGTGCTGCGAAAACAGAGAAAGAAAGATCCTTTATCATTTAGCTACAATATAGCAGGTCAGCAACTGGAAGCAGTTAATTCCATAAATTATCTGGGAGTAGGCATTAGGAGTGATCTAAAATGGAATGACCATATAAAATTAATCGTCGGTAAAGCAGATGCCAGACTGAGATTCACTAGAAGAATCTTAAGGAAATGCAGTCCGAAAACAAAGGAAGTAGGCTACAGTACACTTGTTCGTCCACTGCTTTATTACTGCTCACCGGTGTGGGATCCGTACCAGATAGGGTTGATAGAGAAGATCCAACGGAGAGCGGCGCGCGTCTTTACAGGGTCATTTGATAATCGCGAGAGCGTTACGGAGATGATAGATAGACTCCAATGGAAGACTCTGCAAGAGAGATGCTCAGTAGCTCGGTACCGACTTTTGTTGAAGTTTAGAGAACATACCTTCACCGAGGAGTGAATCAGTATATTGCTCCATCCTACGTATATCTCGTGAAGAGACCATGAGAATAAAATCATCCTGTAGCGTCTCAGGTTTCAGAGAAATGACGTCCATTTATGCTCTCGGCACATTATGAAAATGAGGAACTATCAGCTTCCGAACCAGAATAGATGCTTATTTCACAATTACAATGCTGTTGGGCGAAGAAGAGATGCCTTTTAACTGAACTGTGTATTCAATTATTTTGTATAGAGTAATAGCCCAATTTATAATCACATGTTAGTATAATGTTTCTACATAGCTTGCTTTTACTTTTGTATTATGTACAAAACATGCAAACAATGAACACTGTATGACAATTTAACTGCAATCTTCACCTGTTCCCCTTAAGGGATAATTTTTCCTTTCCATTTGTTGGTCTCCAAACCCACGACCTTCTTTTGTTTGCCGGCCGCGGTGGTCTAGCGGTTCTAGGCGCGCAGTCCGGAACCGCGCGGCTGCTACGGTCGCAGGTTCGAATCCTGCCTCGGGAGCGCCATGGTCCCGTGGTTAGCGTGAGCAGCTGCCAAACGAGAGGTCCATGGTTCAAATCTTCCCTCGAGTGAAAAGTTTAATTTTAGCCGGCACGGTAGCTCAGCGTGTTCGGTCAGAGAGCCGGTTGGCCTCTGTAATAAAAAACTGAGTGGAACGATCAACCACCGAACTTGAACAGGCTGTCTTGCGACGTCCGCAACGACCAAACACAACGATCATTAACGAACAAAATGAAAAAAAAAAAAAAAAAAAATCCTGCCTCGGGCATGGATGTGTGTGATGTCCTTAGGTTAGTTAGGATTAAGTAGTTCTAAGTTCTAGGGGACTGATGACCACAGATGTTAAGTCCCATAGTGCTCAGAGCCATTTTGAGCCATTTCTTTTGTTTAATCACATTACTCTTCCACAGTTCAGGAGGTCGTTTCTTTCTCCTAAATTCATGTAAATCGTTTCTGGACTCGTCTGGAGGTTCCATCACCGAAGCCATTTTGAAATCTCACAGCTGTTAACTGCATCCCTTTATCACGCTGCCATCACATCTCAAGTTCTTTCGTGCAATGTAGGGACTTGCCTCTGTGACAAGTCCTCTATCCGCACGGTACGAAATTTCAGCACTGACTTAGACATGGAAGAAGTCCCTAAAATGATGACGAGTCCCGTTTTTCATCTCAACGCCTCAATTACGGAACGTGAAAAGTCTCGCGAACGTGACCTCGAGAAAAGTCACTGCCTCTGTCCGAGTTTTTCCTTTCAGCTGCTTTCTTCTTCACACACTTTACCCTCCATCCATTCGCTGAAAATGATACCTTCTCTTCGACAAAATACAACACTTCTCCGGTAAAAATTACCATGTTTTTGTCCGTCTTTCCACCACCGACCCTAGTCGTCAACTGATTCTCTTCGTCCTCGAGAAATTACCGAAACAAAATTTCAACCTATCCGGCCATACCACTTAACATTTATAGTTAATATTACACAGAATTTGCATATCAGTTTACATACAGCTAGGCATTTTAACTTCAAGGAGCTAGGCATTTTAACTGCACCGTCACAACACATATTTTCGCTACTGAAATTCGTCATAAATAATCTAACACAATTTGAGAAGAACAATGATGTACATAGCTACAACACTAGAGGGAAAAATAGCCTTTATTACTCATTGTTTAAGCTGTTAGTGGCTGGCTGAGGAGCTCAAAATGCAGCAGTAAAAATTTTTGATTATTTGCCCAAAATACATAAAGTGGGTGACAGGTAGCGAAGCAAGTTCTGCATCAAATTTAAAACCATTTCTCCAGGACAACTCATTCTATTCAACTGAAGAATTTCTACTTAAAAACTGGTAGCTAGTTAAAAGAAAAACATTTTTAAAGTGCAGTTGCATGTGTAGGAATATAAAAATTATGTTTTCATTAATGTCACTGATCATGTATAGTCGTTCCATATCATTTAGATAAAAGACTCAGCTAACTATCTCACATGAAAAATAACAAAACACATATATACATATTACATGGGTTCGTTCATACTTACGCTGCAATTTGGAATATATATATATATATATATATATATATATATATATATATATATATATATATATATATATAAGGTAGAAATTACACGAAAACATGAAATCAATGTTAAATTCGTCTTCCGTAACTGAAAAAAGATGTCGCATTAAGTTACAGTGGAGAAAAACCTCTGTCACAATACTAATGTTTTAGGTTAGACTAACCATGACTGTTAATGATGTACTGAAAATACAAACTTTCTGTTACCAGTCACAATTTATGTCTTTTATTGCCACTAAGAATTTCAGAGATGTAACATCCATTTTTGGGAGGATTTATATGAATTAATGCGACAGACAGCTGTTTTGTGTAAGACTTTCGGGTAACTTGTGTCTAGTAGACAGTGCCACAACTTACCCCGAGGTCGGACACACAACACATACATGGCGCATTGATTCGAATAAATCCACTTGATGGAAGTTTCAACCTCTGAAGCACATAATGGAAATAAAATAAAATAATAGAAAATCTGACTCGTAACAGAAACTTGTAGTTTCACATAATTCACGCTTTCACGTCAAAACTTTCACATGCAGCTTTCTAATAGAAAATTTTTAACAAAAATTTTTAATATGGAACGATTTGCAAGTGTAAATGGTCTGCGGTCCTGTTCATTAACTGTATGCGTCCGCGCAGAGAGCGCGGTGAAGGTCGGTATGCATGAACTCAATTTTCGTCAGGCCATTTGACGTAAGGGAGCGGCCCCTTCTGTAACGACCCAGTTGTGACTGGCTGTCGCGCTCCGTCCTCGATTGGCGCACTATGCGTTCGTGTTACGATGTTTTTGAGTTGCAGTATGGTTCCGAGTGGGTACTGAAGGAACTTAACGAGGCTCAGTATGATGAATAATGAATTAAGGCGTTCTCATTTGCAGATCAGCGGTGCGCTGGCAGTAAAGAAGCCACCGTGTCTGTTTGGCGCTGTCTTACGCTTCACAAATATACTGCCGGGAATAATGCAACATCTTCAAGGCCTGTGTTCAGTGGCAGGGACTGCAGTGTTAGAGGTTCATTTGGCACTGTCCTCTGAGATCAGATGGCACTCATGAGGCTTGTCCAAGCGCCCTCTGTTATTTACTCTGCACTCAGTAACCGAGTTGATTTCGGAGGTGAACAGTGATTGCAAAATTCATAGTATGGTACAACCGCGCCCCGTCTGTGTGTACGAACGCCTGACGAACAAATGCAGCCAATTGAAAGGCGTCGCAATGTGGGTCTGCGGCAAGTTAGGTGGAATCATCGACGGATTGCTGTATACACTAATGGCCATTAAAATTGCTACACCAAGAAGAAATGCAGATGATAAACGAGTATTTGTTGGACAAATCTATTATACTAGAACTGGCATGAGATTACATTTTCACGCAATTTGGGTGCATTGATTCTGAGAAATCAGTACCCAGAACAATCACCTCTGGCCGTAATAACGGACATGATACGCCTGGGCATTGAGTCAAACAGAGCTTGGATGGCGTGTATAGGTACAGCTGCCCACGCAGCTTCAACACGATACCACAGTTCATCAAGAGTACTGACTAGCGTATTGTGACGAGCCAGTTGCTCGGCCACCATTCAAAAATGGTTCAAATGGCTCTGAGCACTATGCGACTAAACTTCTGAGGTCATCAGTCGCCTAGAACTTGGAACTAATTAAACCTGACTAACCTAAGGACATCATACACATCCATGCCCGAGGCAGGATTGGAACCTGCGACTGTAGCGGTCGCTCGGTTCCAGGCTGTAGCGCCTAGAACCGCACAGCCACTCCGGCCGGCCCGGCCACCATTGACCAGACGTTTTCAGTTGGTGAGAGATCTGGAGAATGTGCTGGCCAGGGCAGCAGTCGAACATTTTCTGTATCCGGAAAGGCCCGTACAGGACCTGCAACATGCGGTCGTGCATTATCCTGCTGAAATGTAGGGTTTCGCAGGGATCGAATGAACGGTAGAGTCACGGGTTGTATCACATCTGAAATGTAACGTCCACTGTTCAGAGTGCCGTGAATGTGAACAAGGGGTGACTGAGACGTGTAACCAATGGCACCCCATACCATCAAGCCGGGTGATACGCCAGTATGCCGATGACGAATAAACGCTTCCAATGTGCGTTCACCGCGATGTCGCCAAACACGGATGCGACCATCATGATGCTGTAAACAGAGCATGGATTCATCAGAAAAAAATGACATTTGGCCATTCGTGCACCCAGGTTCGTCGTTGAGTATACCATTGCAGGCGCTCCTGTTTGTGATGCAGCGTCAAGGGTAACCGCAGCAATGGTCTCCGAGCTGATAGTCTTCCCTGTATCGTTCCAATTTATGTACCGCCGAAGCGAGTACTCCGAGCTGATAGTCCATGCTGCTGCAAACGTCGTCGAACTGTTCGTGTAGATGGTTGTAGTGTTGCAAGTGTCCCCATCTGTTGACTCAAGGATCGAGACGTGGCTGCACGATCTGTTACAGCCATGCGGATAAGATGCCTGTCATCTCGACTGCTAGCGATACGATAAACCGCAACTGCGATAGGCTACAATCCGACCTTTATCAATGTCGGAAACGTGATGGTACGGATTTCTCCTCCTTTCACGAGTCATCACAACAACGTTTCACCAGGCAACGCCGGTCAGCTGCTGTTTGTGCTTGAGAAATCGGTTTGAAACTTTCCTCATGGCAGCACGTTGTAGGTGTCGCCAATGGCGCCAACCTTGTGTGAATGCTCTTAAAAACTAATCATTTGCACATCACAGCATCTTCTTCTTGTCGGTTAAATTTCGCGTCTGTAGCACGTCATCTTTGTGGTGTAGCAATTTTAATGGCCAGTAGTGTGTGTTGGCCGCAATGTATCTGTAGGGTATCGCTGTTTTCAGCTGTGGTCCGTGCAACATTTCCACACCTGTAGACCAGGATCTGGATGACAGGATAATACAGACGTATGTCAAGTTCCACGCATTCTTCGAGCAGCGCTGACCGACCGAACATCATCCGAGGAAGAAATTCCGTCACGTATTGCACCTCCAGTCTCACAGGGAACCACTGGGAACTGTCTGACTGCAACAGGAGTATGCTTCTGGCCATGCAGCCACTGACACCACGACAACACCAAGCACGGCTATTCCGGCGTCATGAACGAGTCGAATGGACGGTGGAATGGCGCTCTATCGTCATCAGTGATGAGAGGTTCTGTCTATATGAGAGAGATGGACGTACACATGCAAGGTGTAGGCCAGGTGAGTTGCACGTTCCGGAGTCCATTCGCCCACGACACGTAAGTCCCACCCCAGTCCTCATGGTGTGGGGAGCCATCAATTACAACCCGCAATCGCGTTTGGTGTTTCTCCACGTCTTCATCGCCACTGTTGAGTCTTGTACCATAGGAATCAAGCGAGTGGATGTTGTTTGGTGGCCGGTATCCTCTATCTACAGCACAAGTGCACGCATGTATTAACAGAGTTCTTTATTTCTTAAACACATACAACAAGCACTCCGTCTTCAGGCCACGAGTGGCCTACCGGGACCATCCGACCGCCGTGTCATCCTCAGAGGAAGTTGCGGATAGGAGGGTCGTAAGACCGAAGCCACTACTATTCAGTTGGAGAGAAGAGAAGTTTGTGGCACAACTTGACTAGAAGAAGGGATCGGTTGGTTGGACATGTTCTGAGGCATCAAGGGATCACCAATTTAGAATTGCAGGGCAGCGTGGAGGGTAAAAATCGTAGAGGGAGACCAAGAGATGAATACACTAAGCAGATTCAGAAGGATGTAGGTTGCGGTAGGTACTGGCAGATGAAGAAGCTTGTACAGGACAGAGTAGCATGGAGAGCTGCATCAAACCAGTCTCAGGACTGAACAACCCAACAACAACAAAAAATGGTTCAAATGGCTCTGAGCACTATGCGACTTAACTTCTGAGGTCATCAGTCGCCTAGAACTTAGAACTAATTAAACCTAACTAACCTAAGGACATCACACACATCCATGCCTGAGGCAGCATTCGAACCTGCGACCGTAGAGGACGCTCGGTTCCAGACTGCAGCGCCTAGAACCGCACCGCCACTCCAGCCGGCACAACAACCACAGCTCCTCAATTGTCATCACGAGGCTGAGTGCACCCCGAAAAATGGCAACAGCGCATGGTGGCTGGATGGTCACCCATCCAAGTGCCGGCCACGCCCAACAGCGCTTAACTTCGGTGATCCCACCGGAACCAGTGTATCCACTGCGGCAAGGCCATTGCCCCTCTTAAACAGGTAGCTGGTACTTAACTTTTAAGCGTCCATGTGTTGTGGTACAAGCTCTTCAGTACTAATCCACGTTAACCTCGTGAAGAACAAGTCCCACTATACGAAGAATAACAGACGCCAAAGTGGAGTGCGAGTTGATGAGTCAGTGACTAAGCTAGTGACTGACCGACTGCGCTAGTGATTGAGATAGTGAGCTAGTAACTGAGACTGAGACTGAGTGACTGATCTAGTGACTGAGACTGAACTTGTGACTGAGAGATCGAGACTGAGACTGAGCCTTCCGGTTAGCGGCGGCGATCTAAATACTTGAGGTCTAGAGGGCGTTGGCGGCATGTTGCTTGCGAGTCTGTCTTTAGCCTCTCTCCTGATAGGCACGCTTGATCCAGCGCCTACTATCAAACTTCCTGCTACATCTTTGCCGACAAGTGTGCTGGCGACAGCTTACGACATCACACCGCTATTGCACGGGTTGTTATCCCTGTGCATTTTCAGCACGACAATGCATGTTCACATACGGCTGATGCCAAGCAACGTGCTCTTCGTGGTGTAAAACAACTGTCCCGGCCAGCAGGATCACCAAATCTCTCGCCAACTGAGCGCGCATAGGACGTGACGAAGTGGGGAATTACATGTTCAAAAAATGGTTCAAATGGCACTGAGCACTATGGGACTTAACATCGATGGTCATCAGTCCCCTAGAACTTAGAACTACTTAAACCTAACTAACCTAAGGAGATCACACACGTCCATGCCCGAGGCAGGATTCGAACCTGCGACCGTAGCAGTCGCGCGGCTCCGGACTGAGCAATTACTTGTTCTCCAGAACCTGTCAGAGCCATTGCCGAATTGCAATAAAAGGTGCAAGATGATTAGGACAATCCATCGCAGGATACAATTCCGTATCTGTATGATCGTTTGAATGCAAGAACACAGGCCGGTGTCGCTGTCAGAGGTACACTGTGTATTGATGCGATTGTTTACGCGCCCTTTATTGGGACATGCGTGTTTCATTTGGTCTGAATTTGTAATCGTATACGCCTATAAAAATGAACTACATGCCAAATCACTTGTCAATCAGATGACCTTCCGACACTGTATCTACGAATTTTTTACCTGAAAGCGTCTACTCGCTCGTCTGTCGAACACTCTTGTGTGATTAAATACCGTCAGAATAGAGTCGCTAATAACTGCGAGACTAATAACCCGCTGCGCGCACAGTTAGTCGTTCGGTGTAACGCTCTGCTTTCCGGGCGGGTGCGTGCCGGTCCCCGGCACGACTCCGCCTGGTGGATTAGCGTCGAGGACGGGTGTGCCGGCCGGTCTGTGGATAGTGTTTAAGGCGGTTTTCCTCTGCGGTTCTGCCTCAGCGAATGCGGGCTGGTTCCCCTTATTCCACCTCAGTTACACTATGTCGGCCATTGCTGCGCAAATGCTGTCTCCACGTACGCGTACACCATAATTACTCTACCACTCAAACATTTGGTGTCACACTCGTCTGGTGTGATGCGTTCCCGGGGGGTCCACTGGGTGCCGAACCGCACAATGACCCTGGGTTCGGTGTGGTGCGGCAGTGGGGTGAGTGGACTTCTGTAGCCTGTTGTGGGATTTAGTACCACTGAGGGCTACGACGGGACGAAGCCTCTCCGTCGTTTCTAGGTCCCCAGTTCCATACAATACAATAACCCGTAAACAGTGGTTGAGGCCACTACGAAGATATCATGTCTGTAGATACTTGTCGCATAATACTAATTTTGCCGGTGAGGTCAACGTCAGTGTAGGTGCATGTTAGTGACTGTTTTCAAATTAGCTTTGTGCAAAGTTACAAGTTGGTACAGCGTGGAAACTCGTTTAGTTCGGATATTAATTCGAGTACCACTGTGAAGAGTTTGGGCAGCGTTACTTCGACGCGAAGTCAGAAATTAAAAATATTCGCCGAACTATAAGTGAAAAGCGCTATTAACTGAAAATTGTAAAATAATGAAAGATGTCGTCTCATATGACTCGTAAATTCGTTCGGAATTAAAGAAGAAGCGAGTCACAGGAGCGCTTGCGTCGAAAGGAATGCAAAAAGTCTAAAAAGTCCAGCGCCGACCGAACGGGAGAGCTACGATGCGTCGAAGATGAAATAAAAAAACGGCCCAAAACAATTACGTAGATGGCCCATTGTACATACAGCGTACAGCGACAGTGCAGCCTAGTGATTTATCTGTTCTGTAACCACTATACTACTGTGTGTTATCCTAAATAGAATGGGTGTTATGATTTTATCCCGTAGTTTTGATAAAAAAAAATCTGCAGCGTCGACCCGAATTACGCAGAGAGAAACTTTATTTTTTATTTTCTAGACACCAAGAGACTTTGCTGATGCGCCAAGTTGCAACATTTGTAACAAATAATAGGTAAGGGGAGCACAGTAGCTGTTTATACAGGGTGAGTCACCTAACGTTACAGCTGGATATATTTCGTAAACCACATCAAATACTGACGAACCGATTCCACAGGCCGAACATGAGGAGAGGGGCTAGTGTAATTGTTTAATACAAACCACACAAAAATGCACCGAAGTATGTTTTTTAACACAAACCTACGTTTTTGTAAATGGAACCACGTTAGTTTTGTTAGCACATCAGAACATATAAACAAATACGTAATCAGTGCCGTTTGTTGCATTTTAAAATGTTAATTACATCCAGAGATATTGTAACCTAAAGTTGACGCTTGAAACCTCCGACGTTCAGTTGCGTGTTGTAACAAACACGGGCCACGGTCAGCGAGCAGCATCTGCAGGGTCATGTTTACGATGCCGACCGTGTTTACGAGTGTGGTTGTAGTGCACTGTTGTGGTTTGGTCTAGCTGTCGCAGTGTCCGCATGTACCGCTTGCTGCTATTGTTATTCTGCATTCGTCTCCGCACGCAGACCGACTGTAGTACACCGTGTTACCAGACGTCTGTGATAGTGTAGTGTTGTACGAACTGTGACCATGGTGTATTCGAACTCTGAAAAGGCGGAGATGAAATGCAGCTGAAGCCTGCAGGGTGTATGCAGAACGGTACCTGGACAGAGAGCATCCAACGTGCAGCACATTGCAAAACATCTACCGCCAACTATATGCAACAGGTATGGTCGTAGCACGCAAACGGGTCCGTAACAGGTCGGTCACAGGAGAAGCGGGTGCAGTTGGTGTGTTAGCTCCTGTTGCCATGAACCCACACATGAGTACACGGGACACTGCGAGAGCCGGTGGACTGAGTCAAAGTAGTGTCATGCGCATACTGCATCGTCACCGCTTTCACCCGTTTGATGTGTCGCTACATCAGCAATTACATGGTGATGACTTTAATCATCGAGTGCAAGTCTGTCAATGGGCATTAACAGAGAATGCGTTGCAGTTCTACCTGTTTACCGATGAAGCGGGTTTCACAAACCACGGGGCAGTAAATCTACGGAACATGCATTACTGGTCCGTGGACAATCCTCGCTGGCTCAGACAGGTAGAGCGACAGCGACCGTGGACTGTAAATGTATGGTGCGGAATCATTGGCCACCACCTCATTGGTCCTCACTTCATTGCAGGGGCCCAAACAGCTGCAACATACATCGCGTTTCTACAGAATTATCTGCCAACGTTGCTCGAAAATGTCCCACTGGAAACGCGTCGACGTATGTGGTATCAGCATGATGGTGCACCTGCACATTCCGCAATTAACACTAGGCTGATCCTTGACAGGATGTTCGACGGGCGTTTCATAGGACGTGGATGACGCATAAATTGGCCAGCCCGTTCTCCTAATCTTACACCTCTGGACTTCTTTCTGTGGGGTACGTTAAAGGAGAATGTGTACCGTGATGTGCCTACAACCCCAGAGGATATGAAACAACGTATTGTGGCAGCCTGCGGCGACATTACACCAGATGTACTGCGACGTGTACAACATTCATTACGCCAGAGATTGCAACTGTGTGCAGCAAATGATGGCCACCACATTGAACATCTATTGGCCTGACATGTCGGGACACACTCTATTCCACTTCGTAATTGAAAACGGAAACCACGTGTGTACGTGTACCTCACGCCTGATGGTAATGTACATGTGCGTCAGTGAAAAAGACCAATAAAAAGGTGTTAGCATGTGGACGTAATGTGCTGTTCCAGTCTCTTCTGTACCTAAGGTCCATCACCGTTCCCTTTGGATCCCTACCTAATTCGGTGCTCTCCGATACACACGATCAACAGCGGAGGAGTGGTACTCAAGCATCAACTTTAGGTTACAATATCTCCGGATGTAATTAACATTTTACAATGCAACAATCGGCACTGATTACGTATTTGTTTCTTTGTTCAGATGTGCTAACAAAAGCCGGCCGAAGTGGCCGTGCGGTTAAAGGCGCTGCAGTCTGGAACCGCAAGACCGCTGCGGTCGCAGGTTCGAATCCTGCCTCGGGCATGGATGTTTGTGATGTCCATGGTTAGTTAGGTTTAACTAGTTCTAAGTTCTAGGGGACTAATGATCTCAGCAGTTGAGTCCCATAGTGCTCAGAGCCATTTTTTGCTAACAAAACTAACGGGATTCCATTTAAAAAACTTAGGTTTGTGTTAAAAAACATACTTCCGTGCATTTTTTTATGGTTTGTATTAACCAATTACACCTGCCCCTCTCCTCACGTTCGGTCTGTGGAATCGATTCGTCAGTGTTTGATGTGGTTTACGAAATATATCCAGCGGTAATGTTAGGTGACTCACCCTGTATATTCCATTCGTAACTGAACCCTTTATGAAAATACACGCATGACTCTGAAAATTCAGCACCAAGGAAGATAAATGAGACTGAAATGAATGGTGTACTGTAAATAACGCGCATAATAAGATACAAACGATTAGGACTACAGAATTGTACTTGCTCTCCGACTACGAGAATGTAGTATGGCATGAACCACGTGATGTAATGAAATCGTCGAAACGCCCTTGACTTTTTCTGAAAGTCCTCTTCACATACCGCGGGAATTTTCCTATTGATATAGGGTATGAAGCTGTTTGTAAAAGGGGCCAGGGGAAAATTAATCCGGCTTCAAAACTATCTGATGTAGAAGCAACACAGATTGCAAAACTGCTGCTTCCACCGTGGTGTCCAACTAGTAGGGGGCCATTACTCTATGATATGTGAAGTAAGACACGTGCTGAAACATGGTATTTTGTCTCTAGACACTCTAAAGGCTGCGTTACATGTACCCACAGTTGTCAAGTGAGATGGTGGTTTCCAGATCATTAACACCAACGCTATAACGTACGTGTCATCAGTCCATCTCGCTCAGATGATCTCGAAAGGACGACGGAGAGAGTCCCACCCGCGTTGCAGTCCTCCAGCGGCAAACATACTAAGACTGAAGCTGGGAGCCCGTTACGGCCATGCGGACAAGATGCGGCTCATAGCATGTTGTGGTTATATTTCATGGTCTAATACCCACTCTTCGCTGCGTATGATAATCTTTTCTCCAGTGGCCCATCAAAATTATTACTATATTCGTACGAGCCGAAATGTCACTGAATGATACACGCATTTCCCGAAAACGATCATTCTACCTCGTTACAATTCATGCTCATAGTGCAACTCACCCTTTGACATCGACGAGACACGTTGGCGATTGGTTTCACGTGTGCACTACGTTTGAAGACTGTTTACTGTCGCCGAGCGGTCTCAGGCGCTGCAGTCATGGACTGTGCGGTTAGTCCTGGTGGAGGTTCGAGTCCTCTCTCGGGCATGAGTGTGTGTGTTTGTCTTAGGATAATTTAGGTTAAGTAGTGTGTAAGCTTAGGGACTGATAACCTTAGCAGTTAAGTCCCATTAGATTTCACACACATTTGACCATTTTTTGTTTACTGTCTCACGCTGGATTAACACTGTCAATTCTGGTCTCTCAATACTGGACAGTGATAGGTCTACATGCACTAAACCTTCATACAGTGTTAATTATTTATTACTGATGTACTTACTTTACACCCTCAGAGTCTGGACACAGTGCCGTTATTCTTTCTGGATGATGCACTTCATATAAATGTTCCATTAGTATATCCGCAATGGTACAAAGTTACTGCATGGGGTTGTCTAGGAGGAGAAGGATTAGGCTCGGGTAAGGGTTGAACATCATTCGTAACCAAAATATTCATTGTACAACGTATGGTTAAAAGATCAATCAAACCAATTCAGAAAAAATTACTTGTAAGCTTTCAAAAATTAATTAAAAACAAGTTAAAAACAATAACAAGTCTCAAAGGTGATCAAATTTCATAACTGTGGACATCCCCCAACATGTGTTGCAGTGTTTACCCTGCATTCAAGTAAAACTTTAATACACTGTCACATTGTCCCACATTATGCTGTTAAAAACACAGGAAACCCAGATTGCTGTATATGATTATGAAAGTATCTGTCTTCAAAGACAACAAATGAGCTTTGCACTTAACTATCACAGTTATGGAAGCAAATAATTTCAACAACCCACAACACAGAGGCAAAGAAATTTGTTGCAGTTCCTTGAAAATTAATCACGTACCACTAAGTTTCAACTCCTATAATGAGATACCACGTAGTTATTAAGACACAGAAAAGTTTTTAGCACAAGCTACAAGCTTATGTAACAGAAGAACGATGAAAAAATTTAATACAGTAACTGTGCTTTAAAACGACAGTTACAACAAGATGAATTTGTGTCCCAAACAATTTGGCTATCCACCTTGTCGTTTTTCTCTAACAATTGCTTGCTATCACAGCATATTCCACAACACTACTGACCAAAGATGTGAAAAAAATGACCTTAAAACTTATATTCAGTTCCCCAAGAGGACACATACACACGCATTTCAAAATATACATATTTTTTTTTAAAAAAACAAGACTGATACAATGTTCCATCAAACAATTTGTTGGTCACGTTAGTACTGTTGATCAACAGGCAGGACAACCCGCGACCTCAGAATCGAACCGACTGCATCCACGTAGTTACTCAGAGTAAATCAGATATAGACACCACCGGATAATCGAGAAAACTGTGCGCATGGCGCTAGTAACTGCTAGTGTTACATGACAAGAAAAAGAAACTCTAAGTTAAACAAATAATCAAATAATAAATGATCTCTAACCCCCAAATCATGGAACTGAACACAACTTGGCTACGAGCCTAATGACACACTCATATATCAGTACTAGGCGCTCAGTCCGGAACCGCGCTACTGCTACGGTCGCAAGTTCGAATCCTGCTTCGGGCATGGACGTGTCTGATGTCCTTAGGTTAGTTAGGTTTAAGTAGTTGTAAGTTCTAGGGGACTGATGACCACAGATGTTAGGTCCCATAGTGCTCAGAGCCATTTGAACCATTTGAACCATATATCAGTAAAGGGACAGAAACCAAACCCTCCAGTGTTAACAGCTAAAAAGTAATCATGTCCCTATTCTGAACGCACACCAAAACCTCAACAAGGAGACCAGAATATTCGTCCCCCCACCGCAATTCAGCTTCAAAACAACGCCCAATGGCGTAAAGGTAGCAAGGGACCGCCATGTGGGACGGAAAATCAACAAGATTTGAATGTATGCAGACGGTCGGCAAACGAACTTCAATTACATTAGTAGAAAGTACCTTAAAAAGCAAGGAACTGGCATGAATCCTTTTCTCCCAGAATTAACAAGTGAGTTAGCAAGCATCAAAGCCACTCACAGCAATAAATGAGGTAACTTAAAACAAAGTCCACAAAGCTATCATATAAAAGAAGTAAAAACACAGTATGTCTTAATCACAGAGAATGACAACCAAGCAGTTGGTACAAACATGTGGGGGCCTCTTGAACTCGCGCTCAACGTGCCTACGACCGGGGCTTAAGCAAATAGGAAAACTGAACCGGTATTTTTAGAGTTCTGCTAAATGTGAAGGCGGATAAGGAACACAAGCAGACGGCGACGCACTGGGAAAGACAACAGAAGGGAACATTTTACGAAACTCACGCTGTCCCCAGATTCACTCAACAGAAGGAAAGTACCTCATTGTAGTTCTAAGACGGCACGCTTTTGTATTAACGAAGGCACCGCAACCACGGACTTCCGCAGTAGGAATAGCCTCGGCCGTCTGTCCTCCTGAGCCGACAAGATGCAAACTTATACTGGGACACGCGACCCCAAACGGAATGCCGAAGTCCAGTCCTCTGACAGAGAAATCGCACTGCCCAAATCACAATACGCCGTACCTGAGAGCCCTCTCTGTTGCGCCTCCTGCCGCTGTCTGATTCACTCCTCACAATCCCTCTTGCTTATGTCAAATCGGCACCCCCTCCTCTGTAGGTAAAGGTGGCACGCGGACCGTGACCTAGCGACACAGTAAGGCTCAGGGAATATGATGAAAGTTCTTACAGCACAATAAATAATCGGTTATAACATACTTGCACGCTGTGTGGTTCTTTAGTGAATACAGGAGCGAGAAACAAATGCTGTTCACGAACAGAGAATTTAGGTAATAATTTATTCTACATTAAAAATCAAAAAGTAAAAATACGCTGAACCTCCAAAGAAACTGCTACATGCATGCGGATATATATAATAATTTCTACACCAAGAAGAAATGCAGATGATAAACGGGTATTCATTGGACAAATATGTTATACTAGAACTGATATGTGATTACATTTTCACGCAATTTGGGTGCATAGATCTAGAGAAATCAATACCCAGAACAACCACCTCTGGCCGTAATAACGGCCTTGATACGCCTGGGCATTGAGTCAAACAGAGCTTGGAAGTGCGTGTACAGGTACAACTGCCCATGCAGCTCCAACACGATACCACAGTTCATCAAGAGTAGTGACTCGCGTATTGTGACGAGCCAATTGCTGGGGCACCATTGACCAGACGTTTTCAATTGGTGAGAGATATGGAGACTGTGCTGTCCAGGGCAGCAGTCGAACATTTTCTGTATCCACAAAGGCCCGTACAGGACCTGCAACATGCGGTCGTGCATTATCCTGCTGAAATGTAGTGTTTCGCAGGGATCGAATGAAGGGTAGAGCCACAAGTCGCAACACATCTGAAATGTAACGTCCACTATTCAAAGTGCCGTCAATGCGAACAAGAGATGACCGAGACGTGTAACCAATGGCACCCCGTACCATCACGCCGGGTGATACGCCAGTATGGCGATGACGAATACACGCTTCCAATAAGCGTTCACCGCGATGTCACCAAACACGGATGCGACCATCATGATGCTGTAAACAGAACCTGAATTCATCCGAAAAATTGAAGTTTTGCCATTCGTGCACCCAGGTTCGTCGTTGAGTACACCATCACAGGCGCTCCTGTCTGTAACGCAGCGTTAAGGGTAACAACAGCCATGGTGTCTGTGCTGTTAGTCCATGCTGTTGCAAATATCGTCGACCTGTTTGTGCAGATGGTTGTTGTCTTGGAAACGTCCCCATCATTTGACTCAGGGATCGAGACGTGGCAGCACGATCCGTTACAGCCACGTGGATAAGATGCCTGTCATCTCGACTGCTAGTGATACGAGGCCGTTGGGATCCAGTACGGCGTTCCGTATTACCCTCTTGAACCCACCGATTCCATATTCTACTAACAGTCATTGGACATCGACCAACGCCGGTCACCTGCTGTTTGTGTATGAGAAAGTGGTTGAAAAATTTCCTCATGTCAGCACGTTGTAGGTGTCGCCACCGGCGCCAACCTTGTGTTCAAATGGCTCTGAGCACTATGGGACTTACTATCTAAGGTCATCAGTCCTCTAGAACTCAGAACTACCAAACCTAACAAACCTAAGGGCATCACACACATCTTATAGATTCTGAATACACCCACAGACAAATTTAATTTACGAAATTGAGTCATGCCCGGCAGTTCGACAATCCGTTATTTATAGGACTGATCACTAAGATGTTGCGTGCTGAAAAATTTATACCGTGCAACAGCATCGTGTATTTGGTTCAAATGGTTCAAATGGCTCTGAGCACTATGGGACTTAATATCTAAGGTCATCAGTCCCCTAGAATTTTGAATTACTTAAACCTAACCAACCTAAGGACATCACACACATCCATGCCCGAGGCAGGATTCGAACCTGCGACTGTAGCAGTTGCGCGTGTCCGAACGGAAGCGCCCATAACCGCTCGACCACCGCGGCCGGCATCGTGTATTTGACTCACAAAGAATCCGCCTAATCTTGCAATTATGACCTCTTAGGGCTGGGTTTGGCGCTAACTGATGTGAAACAATTTCAAAAATGGTTCAAATGGCTCCTAGCACTATAGGACTTAACTTCTGAAGTCATCAGTCCCATAGAACTTAGAACTACTTAAACCTAATTAACCTAAGGACATCACACACATCCATGCCCGAGGCAGGATTCGAACCTGCGACCGTAGCGGTCGCGCGGTTCCAGACTGTAGCGCCTAGAACCGCTCGGCCACCAATTTCACTAGGAGGCGGTAGGTGTACGCTCCTACACATGAAAAGAAAAATGCATGACGTGATTGACCTGTGACTTTATAGGCGTCGAAAATGTTGATGCAGCTGTGTTACGTATTCTTTCCACGTTTCCTTCGTCTCATCAATCTGCCGGAGGGGCGAAGGAGGCAGCTGAATTCTTTCTTCAGCTTCTGGCGCCTCTTGCTTTTGGGCTGCTTGCGCTTGTACGTGGGAAGAAACTGCTGACAGCAGTTCTCTCTTATTTCTTGACTCCGAAACTTAACAAGAGATGTTAGACGCTCCTCTGCATTTAGATGTTGCTCTCCCTTGTTTCTCATGATTCCTCAAATATCTCAGCTTTTGTATTTCAAAACACAGACACACACACACAAAATAATTCAATAGCTGGAAGAAAAATTGTCCTGTTCTGGTGTCCGAAGCTTCACATCCCGTTGCTCGTCGCCAGTCAGCTATAAATTCCTTGTATGTTGTGTGCTTCTTTAGTGGATACATGAGAGAGAAACAGATGCTGTTCATGAAGAGACAGTTTAGATCTTAGTTTATTTTACATCTAATATCAAACAGTAAAAATAATACATAAGTCTTTTGCTGTAGCTGCAGCGACATTTACTAACGGTAGCATTTAGGGTTGAAACATATAGAGGTACCGCAAATTTACAAATCAGTCTGTCTTCAATACAATAACTATTCAGTAGATTACGGGCCGTGAGCACTATGAAAGTCTGTAAATGTTATTCAGGTGGCAAACACACAAAATGGGCTCAGCGAATTAATATTCGAACTTACAAGGGGAGGCCACAACGTTTGGAACGCGGATTTACTGCAAACTTCGTACAGTCGTAGTACTCCATGAGGCCAACAAAATGTGTAAGCAGTAGCGCTTACTTCTCAAGCGTTACTGTGAAAATCGCAAGAGCCCTTCGGTCAGCCGGCCCAGTAGCTCGGCGTTTTCGGTTAGAGGGTTAGCTACCCTCTGTAATAAAAAAAAAAAAAAAAAAAAAAAAGACCTGAGTGAACGGTTCAACGAACACATTAAATTGCTGTCATCGGTCGTCCGCAACGAACAATGTAGAATAGAAATGACATTTAAGGAAAATGGTTAGCGTTCAAGCCCCGTAATCGCTGTATCACTGGGTCGAGTCCTGATCGTCAGTTTTTTTTTTTTAAATTTTCAACACGGTCATTTTCTTTACTATTTATATTACAATTGATATAGTGGGAAAAATACGTGTAATCGGTTGAAGTTTTATTAAATTTACAATTTTAGTTGGCAATCTACGAATTTTTAGTATCACAAATAATATAATGTTCATAACTATCGACTAGAAAACGATCAAACGCATAAAGTACTACTGAATATGTATGTTTGTCCGTGTCTTCAAAACTGTTCGTATTTAATCGAAAGAGAACGAGAAAGTGCTTCTCGTGAAGACGCTATTAAAATTCACGCGATACTGCATGACCAATGGCCGAGCGGTTCTAGGCGGTATGGTCTGGAACAGCGCGACCGCTTCGGTCGCAGGCACGAGTCCTGCCTCGGACATGGATGTGCGTGATGTCCTAAGGTTAGTTAGCTTTAAGTAGTTCTAAGTTCTAGGGGACTGTTGATCTCACATGTGAAGTACCACAGTGTTGAGAGACATTTGAACCATTTTTGATATAGGTTGGATTTTTTAAACACTTTTAACGACGAAGCAAGTATATTTTATGAATAAAAGTTCATTGACTGTTTACATTTCGGTTTTTACGTTTTACTTCCGATACGTATCGAAAATGAAGTCTAAGATCTAATCTTTCTGTATGTCTGTTTTTAGGTTTCATTTCCGCTAAGTATCGCAAATAAACCTAAAAACCAAAATGCAGAACGTCGACAGACTTTTAGTCATATCTCTTACTCTCTCTCTCTCTCTCTCTCTCTCTCTCTCTCTCTCTCTCTCTCTCTCTCATGGATTCGTTAAAAATGAAACAAGTGCTTCATTTCTTTCATCAAACATGTAAAGGCTTTAAATTCCTCCAGAAACTCTGCCATTAAAGTTTTGTCCGTGTTGCACTCTATTATGAATATTAGAAAAGCATTTAATCCCGAGTGCACTAACAAAAGAAGAACTTTCGTCGCGCAGTAGGTAAGACAGCGCTACACACGGCACAATTTGTTGGGTGAAGTGGTGGGAAGGTCAGCTGTTGGATCGTTGTAACCAACCGACCGCCCGACAAGAAAAGTTGGTCTGTCTGTTGGCGAATGCGCGTACACCCGTCCGATTTGTCTGTCTGTCGGTCGGTCAGTTGGTACGTGTGTGGTGGCCATAGAAAAAAAGACAGACTGCTGTTTTCTTGTTGGAACCAAGTTTTTAAATATGACACATCAAGGTCAGTCAGTCTCATTTTTGTCGGGGTTCGGGGAGCAGTCATGTAGCGTCCGTGTCCATCACAGAGGAAGTCTTAGACAACCGCCAACCGCTGTCGCCACAACACGGCGAAATGCTACAACATGCACGCCACGTTATGTACCATCATGCTGTCTCGCTCGTCCTAAGCTTACAGGAGCTCCATTGATTACATTATCGTGCATGAGTGTGTGTGTTGTTCTTAGCCTAAGTTAGTTTAAGTAGTGTGTAAATCTAGGGGTCGATGACAATAGTAATTTGGTTCCATAGGAATTCACACACATTTGAACATTTTGACCACACCTGCAAGTAGGATCGAGTGAGATGCTTCCGAGGCCACACGGCATCCATGGAATCAAATCAGGCGCAGGTGAGGCGCAACGCTACAACACGTAGTACTAGAAATGAAAGCTGACAAACTCGACGAAAATGGCAGCGCAATCTCAAATTCTAATCAGAACATAGACGGATTGCACATAAGATGTTTCTCTCTGTAACTGACGAGATAATAAGTGAAAGGAATACTTACTTCGATACACAAACAAGCGAAAAGATACTCTTTCTATGGAGCTACGAACATAGTTTCTTTGGTTATTTTCCTGGGAGCTACAGCAATCTATTATAATAATATTTTAATTAGACCATTGTTTTTAGGGTTCCGTGCCTCAATCGGTAACAACGGGACCCTTAATCGTATCTCTTTGTTGTCCGCTCTCCGTCTGTCTGTCTGTTGATGTGTCTGTTAAGACCCCTTTTTCTCAGGAACGGGTAGAGGTATCAAGTTGAAAGTTATGTCACATACTGAAGTCTATGGTCTCTTGGCGATGTAAAAAATTTAAGCATATAAGTCAACGCAGTCAAAAGATACTGCTGTTTGTTACATGAACTATCTGTACATATTGCGGTCATGGTGGTCTAGCGGTAAAGCGCGAAGGTGGAAATCCAGAAGGCGCGAGTTTGAAACTCGGTGAGACTTCTGTTTTTTCAGTCTTCGTTTTAACGTAGCCTTCACGTCTCACTTCAGAGTTGTGAGAAGTTGCCAGAAGCAACGGGTGCATCGGATTCCACGTTTAATATACAGGGTGGTCCATTGATAGTGACCGGGACAAATATCTCCCGAAGTAAGCATCGTACGTAAAAACTACAAAGAACGAAACTCGTCTAGCTTGAAGGGGGAAACCAGATGGCGCTATGGTTGGCCCGGTAGATGGCGCTGCCATAGGTCAAAATGATATCAACTGTGTTTTTTAAATACTAACTCCCATTTTTATTACATATTCGTGTAGTACGTAAAGAAATATGAATATTTTAGTTGGACCACTTTTTTCGCTTTGTGATAGATGGCGCTGTTATAGTCACAAACGTATAAAAACGTGGTATCACGTAACATTCCGCCAGTGCGGATAGTATTTGCTTCGTGATACATTACCCGTGTTAAAATGGACCGTTTACCAATTGCAAAAAAGGTCGACAACGTGTTGATGTATGGCTGTTGTTATCAAAATGCCCAACGGGCCTGTGCTATGTATGCTGTTCGGTATCCTGAACGACATCATCCAAGTGTCCGGACCGTTCGCCGGATAATTACGTTATTTAAGGAAACAGGAAGTGTTCAGCCACATGTGAAACGTCAACCACGACCTGCAACACATGATCATGTCCAAGTAGGTGTTTTAGCTGCTGTCGCGGCTAATCCGCACAACAGTAGCAGACAAATTGCGCGAGAATGGGGAAACTCAAAAACGTCGGTGTTGAGAATGCTACATCAACATCGATTGCACCCGTACCATATTTCTGTGCACCAGGAATTGCATGGCGACGACTTTGAACGTCGTGTACAGTACTGCCACTGGGCACAAGAGAAATTACGGGACGATGACAGATTTTTTTGCACGCGTTCTATTTAGCGACGAAGCGTCATTCACCAACAGCGGTAAAGTAAACCGGCATAATATGCACTATTGGGCAACGGAAAATCCACGATGGCTGCGACAAGTGGAATATCAGCGACCTTGGCGAGTTAATGTATGGTGCGGCATTATGGGAGGAAGGAAAATTGGCCCACATTTTATAGATGGCATCTAAATGGTGAAATGTATGCTGATTTCCTACGTAATGTTCTACCGATGTTACTACAAGATATTTCACTGCACGACAGAATGGCGATTTACTTCCAACATAATGGATGTCCGGCACATAGCTGGCGTGCGTTTGAAGCCGTATTGAATAACATATTTCATGACAGGTGGATTGGTCGTCGAAGCACCATACCAAGGCCCGCACGTTCACCGAATCTGACGTCCCCGGATTTCTTTCTGTGGGGAAAGTTGAAGGATAATTGCTATCGTGATCCACCGACATCGCCTGACAACATGCGTCAGCGCATTGTCAATGCATGTGCGAACATTACGGAAGGCGAACTACTCGCCGTTTGACCTATGGCAGCGCCATCTAGCGGGCCAACCATAGCGGCATCTGGTTTCCTCCTTCAAGCTAGACAAGTTTCGTTCTTTGTAGTTTTTTCGTTTGACGCTTATTTCGTGAGATATTTGGTACTGAATCATCAAAGCGTAAGTCTTACTCGCACTTGACGGATTCTTTTCTATCATGTATCTCATGTATTGAAACCACTTGTATCCATATCACTTCAAATCAAATTTCTCTTTATTAGGCTGGTGCAAAAGATCGTAGCGTTTTTGTTTTGCATGTTCGTGTTCCGGTTGCTATGAGTTTATTTATCTAGTGCCATTTCTTATCTGTAGTTTACGTCTGCTTTTTGAGTTAACATAGTGTCATTTTGTCATTTGTAGATAGTGTGTGGAGCTGTGGACGCTAGAAAGTGGAGTGCCAAGTGGAGCAATCGAAATATTTCCGATATATTCTTCCGTTTGACTTCAGTGAAGTGGTGACAGCAGCGGAGGTAGCAAGAAACTTTTGCGTCGTGTATGGCTATAATGCCATTGTACACTGCACGGCAAGAAAATGGTTTTCTCGTTTTAAGGAGGATCGCTTTGAAATTATTGACTCCCCACGTTCAGGAAGACCTACGGAGTTTGATGAAGATCGTTCAGACGCACTAATCCACAATTATTCACGTCAGTGTATTCGAGAACAGGCGAATGCGATGTAACCGTTCACCATGGCACTACTTTTGCATGCAATGTGGAAGGTTCAAAAATGGGGTATGTGGGTACCGCATGCTGTACACCAAAATCACAAAAGTCAGTGGGTGCCGTATGGGCATTTCTGCTTGCTCGTCATTAGTTGGCTCGTGAACAACACCGACCACTCCTGCACTCTACCGTTACTGGCGACGAGAAATAGCGTCTTCGTGCTAAACTAAGGAAAAGAAAGAAATGGTTGAGCCCAACCAAGTGAAAGCTCCCCGTAAAAAGACCTGCAAGCATCCGCAAAAAATAATTTTATTCATCTGGTGGACAGCGACGCTAAGGTGTATTACGAATTGCTTTCCCGAGGTGAAATCATCACTACTGACGTTTATTGTCAACAACTGATACGCCTTGTAGACGCAGTCCAAATATAACGACCTGGAAGACTGCGTGAAGCTATGTTACTCCGCCTTAAGCCCCGCTCCCATTGTGGTAGACTGACAGAACACAGTAAACAGAAGTTTGGTTGGGAAGTCATTGCGCACCAACCTTTTTCACCTGAAGTGCCCTCAGATTTTCACTTCTTCCGCGCTCTGTCGAACAGCTTTCAAGGAACTTGCTTTCCGGATGTAAATGCGCTCTGGACATGGCTCGACGAGTTCCTAGCCTGAAAACCTCGTGGTTTCTACATTTTTAAACTTAGGAAAAACGCTCGAACTTTTGCACCAACCCTCAGTTCACAAACTAGAAACCAGCTTCATCGGTAGTGCAATAGGTTGCACATAATTGGCTGTGTTTAGGTGGGTGTTCTACTGGCGGAATGTAGAGGTGTTCGTAAGAGTGCCCATTTTCCCCTGGATCGAACGGCTAACATTGCATTAAAGTGATTTTAAAATACGGGGATATATTCGAAGTGATTAAAACGCAGCGGAATGCAATAGTTCATTGCAAAGGTCTGGATAACGCTATCACCGGGGCAATTAATACGGAACTCATTCAGTGAGAATAATATATAATGTTTCCCCTGACATGTTCCATACTCTTCCAGTAGTCTGCTGTTTAATCACTTCCATAATTCGATTATGAATAAGGGAAGAACGTACAACACAGTACTTCTGTTTTGCAAAGCATGAGACTGCACGTACTGGATCCTCAGGCTCATTTTGTTTACAGCAGCTGTGCTTAGCTTTTTATCAAATAATATTTAATTTATGAGTATTGTGAATCTGCTGGTCTGTTGCACGGTATTGTTTCTTCCGCGACTCGCTTCAGCCTGTGCATTCGTTAATCTTCAGATATCTCCTATACACAAACTTTACAATTACGTAAATGACTCTGGTGGCTGCTAGAACAGACACATCTCCACATTTTGAAATAATTTTTATTCATTTTCAGCCGTTCGAGGAGGGACTGTTCCTTTGCTAGATTACATGTTTTAATTCGCTAAATCCTTTCTCACAGCAATGCTTGTCCAGCAGTATGGCAGGGAAGCGTCTTTGGAGTTTGGAAAGAGAGAAACAAAGTTTGTCCCCGAGGTGTGCTCTAATATTGTAACTGTTGCTCACTCCCCAAGGAAAACACTTATAAACTACCGGTCCGTCACACAGATTGAACTAGCCACAAACGTTCACTGCATCGTACACTATGCCAAAGAGTAGAAGCACGGTGTCCATCATGCACTATCTCGAAGCATACTGGCTGACATTATTATGTAATGTAGTACTTATAAATGACAGGAACTTGAGTCAGATCGCATGCACCTGATTTTTATCACTTTAAGTACAAACACATCATTTATTTTAAATGCTAAAATTTTTAATTTTCATTAGATGTCTGATCAACTAACATTGGAATACTGCTCTTTCACGAGGTATGTTTGAAGAATTTACTATGGATCACTCTTCTGAATCAAAATTACACTGAAGTACAAAAGAAACTGAAACTGGTATAGGCATGCGTATTCAAATACGGATATATGTAAACAGACAGAATATGCGATGCGATCGGCAATGCCTATATAAGACAACAAGTGTCTCGCTCAGTTGTTAGGTCGGTTACTGCTGCTACAATGGCAGGTTATCAAGATTTAAGTGAAGAATAATATTTTCACTCTGCAGCGGAGTGTGTGCTGATATGAAACTTCCTGGTAGATTAAATCTGTGTGCCGGACCGAGACTCAAACTCGGGACATTTGCCTTTCGCGGGCAAGTGCTCTTGCCCGCGAAAGGCAAAGATCCTGAGTTCGAGTCTCGGTCCGGCACACAGTTTTAATCTGCCAGGAAGTTTCAAGATTTAAGTGAGTTTGAACGTGGTGTTATAGTCAGCGCACAAGCGATGGGACGCAGCATCTCCGAGGTAGAGATGAAGTGGAATTTTCCCGTACGATATCAGGGATCTGGTAAAATATCATATCTCCGACATCGCTGCGGCCGGAAAAACATTCTGCAAGAACGGGACCAAGGACGACTGAAGAGAATCGTTCAGCGTGTCACAAGTGCTACCCTTGCGCAAACTGCTGCAGCATTCAACGAAACATCATCGAAATGGGTTTCCGGAGCCGTAGGCCCACTCGTGTACCCTTGATGACTGCACTACAGAAAGCTTTAGGCCTCGCCTGGGCCCATCAAGACCGTTATTGGACTGTTGACGACTGGAAATACGTTGCGTGGCCGGACGAGTCTCGTTTCAATTTGTACCGAGCGGATGGACGTTTACGGGTATGAAGACAGCCTCATGAATCCATGAACCCTGCATGTCAGAAGGGGACTGTTCTAGCTGATTGAAGCTCTGCAGTGGTGTTCTGCCTGTGCAGTTGGAGCGATATGGGAGCCCTGATATGTCTAGATACGACTCCGACAGGTGACACGTTCGTAAGCATCCGATCTGATCACCTGCATGCATTCAAGTCCGTTGCGCAATCCGACGGACTTGGGCAATTCCAGCAGGACAATGCGATATCCCAGACGCCCAGAATTACTACAGAGTGGCTCCAGGAACACTCTTCTGAGTCTGAACATTTCCGTTGGCTACCAGACTCATTATTGAGCGTACCTGGGATGCCTTGCAACGTGCTGTTCAGAAAAGATCTCCACCCCCTCTTGGATTTATGGACAGCCCTGCAGAATTCCTGGTGCCAGTTCCCTCCATCACTCTTTCAGACATTAGTCGAGTCCATGCCACGTGGTGTTGCGGTACTTCTGCGTGCTCGCGGGGACCCTTCACGATATTAGGCAGGTGTTACAGTTTCTTTGGCTCATCAGCGAAGAACGACTACGTCTTCACTAGCTAATAGGAATAAGTCAAGCTCAAGAAATGTTTGTTCTGAACAAATGTGTGGCCAAGTCAGAAATACAAAAAGATACACATATAACGTAAGCAAAGTGTCTTCACTTGATAGTAAGAGGTAAACCTAAGTTCACACAATGCACTCATACATAAAAGATGGAAATAGGACATTACAATAGTGCTTATGTATTTAGATAGGGTAATGGATTACATGCGTACTAAGGTAAAGTTACTGAGTATTCATGTCACTAGTGCAAATTTTCCTACATAAAGCTCTAAATGTCTTTTACACTTGGTGCTCTACAGCTTGCAGGCATTGTGAATACGTAATACTGAAAGTTAACTGCTTGACAGTAGCTGCTTGTTGGCAGTAGTTTATTTTACCGGACAAGTTTCGACCGTTGCCCTTCATCAGCGGTATGTGTATTACACAAAAGTCACGTATTTCTCATAATACGTTGTATACAGTGTATATACTAGTGTTTAATGCGTATGTGCTTTCTTAGTTCATTGTAATTTGCCCATGTATAGTGAAACATCCAGACATTATTTTAAAACAAAAGACCGATGTAAACGAGATGGAATTCGTCGAAAATTTCGATAGAATTCCTCGCTAACAACACATGTCTTTACTGGGGTAACAGAGAGAAAACAGATCAGAAGGTGTATTATGTATACTCTGTGATGTATACCAGAAATAATATTTGGATGTATAGCAATTGCAAATAACAACAGTGCATATTTTCGTAAAACGTTCCCAATCCTGATTACATATCCATACATCTTATAAAAAGTATATATGTATGTACGTTCCACTTTTCCTCCTAAATCATTGGACCAGTATCAACCAAACTTCGTGCGCATGTCATTTATTGTCTGGAAAGAATCGCTGTGGGGGTAAGAAATACCCATCCATAAATGGGTTAAGGCTGGCGGTGAAAAAGCATCGAATATTTGGAAGTGAGAGCACTTAGAGACTTGCAGCAAACTTTACACATAATTTCAAAACTTTACGTAACTTTTTCTCACTGACGACCACAATATGACGAAAGGAAAAAAAGTATATCGCTTACTACATTTTCGCTGTTCATGCAGTAAAATTGCCACATAAACTATGACGTTTTAATTTCTTCTTTCTTACTAACTGTACTCGTGGCACGTTTTGCAGACAGTATTCAGATATACCACTGACTGTACCAGAAAAATCACATCATTGTACACCACTTAGTTTTGGAGATATGACGTAAAGCACTGAGATGCGTGAAAAACTGCCGCATCATGCATGACGTTTTAATTTCTTACTTCATTGTTACTAACTATATTCGCAACACATTTCGCAGAGAGTACCTACTCATTCCCCTAAATGTACGTACAAAAATATATTATTGTACGACACATAGTTCACGAAATATGACGTCATAAACATGGATCTGTGTGAAAATGAAACTGCATGGAGAAATTCACTAGACATACAGGGGGAATATGAGTCAAAATACACGTGAAATATGTAAAGTATATTTGAAATATATTTGACGTGTGGGTGTGCGAGTAAAGCCACAGGTAAAAAGCTGCTGGAACGATTTCAGTCAAATTTGGCACACTTTTCAATTTCAATCTTGAAATACACTACTGGCCATTAAAATTGCTATACCACGAAGATGACGTGCTACAGACGCGAAATTTAACCGACAGGAAGAAGATGTTGTGATATGCTAATGATTAGCTTTTCAGAGCATTCACACAACGTTGTCGCCGGTGACGACACCTACAACGTGCTGACATGAGGAAAGTTTCCAATCGATTTCTCCTATACAAACAGCAGTTGACCGGGGTTGCCTGGTGAAACGTTGTTGTGATGCCTCGTGTAAGGAGGAGAAATGCGTACCATCACGTTTCCGACTTTGATAAAGGTTGGATTGTAGCCTATCGCGATTGCGGTTTATCGTATCGCGACATTGCTGCTCGCGTTGGTCGAGATCCAATCACTGTTAGCACAATATGGAATCGGTGGTTTCAGGAGAGTAATACGGAACGCCGTGCTGGACCCCATCGACCTCGTATCACTAGCGATCGAGATGACAGGCATCTTATCCACATGGCTGTAATGGATCGTGCAGCCACGTCTCGATCCCTGAGTCAACAAATGTGGACGTTTCCAAGACAACAACCATCTGCACGAACAGTTTCACGACGTTTGCAGCAGCGTGGACTATCAGCTCGGAGACCTTGGTTTCTGATGAATCCAGGTACTGTTTGCAGAATCATGATGGTCACATCCGTGTTTCGCGACATCGCGGTGAACGCACATTGGAACCGTGTATTCGTCATCGCCATACTGGCGTATCACCTGGCGTGATGGTATGGGATGCCATTGGTTACACGTCTCGGTCACCTCTTGTTCGCAATGACGGCACATTGAACGGTGGACGTTAAATTTCGGATGTGTTATGTCCCGTGGCTCTACCCTTCATTCGATCCTTGCGAACCCTACATTTCAGCAGGATAATGCACGACCGCATGTTGCACGTCCTGTACGGGCCTTTATGGATACAGGAAATGTTCGACTGCTGCCCCGGCCAACAAATTCTCCAGATATCTCACCATTTGAAAACCTCTGCTCAATGGTGGCCGAGGAACTGGCTCGTCACAATATGCCAGTCACTACTCTTGATGACTGTGGTATCGTGTTGAAGTTGCATGGGCAGCTATACCTGTACACGCCATACAAGCTCTGTTTGACTCAATGCCCAGGTGTATCAAGGCCGTTATTACGGTCAGAGGTGGTTGTTCTGGGTACTGATTTCTCAGGATCTATGAAACCAAATTGCGTGAAAATGTAATCATACGTCAGTTCTAGTATAATGTATTTGTCCAATGAATACCCGTTTATCATCTGCATTTCCTCTTGGTGTAGCAATTTTGATGCCCAGTAGTGTATTTACTATACGAGCAAGAAAAACAAGACTCCTGACTGTATGAGTGGGATATGGAGCCAGAAGAAAGGATGAGAAGGGGGAAGGAGATGCTCGAAAGAGATAGGGGAGTGGTAAATGGACAGAGAAGGTAAGAGGGACGATATTAACAGAGACGGCATGGGGGGGGGGGGGGGGGGGGAGAGAGAGAGACTGGCAGAGATATGGGAGGCAGAGATGAACAGACACAGAGGGAGGAGGAAAGTGACAGAGAAAGGGAAGAGTGGCTAATGGACAAAGAGAGGGTGTAAAGTAGGCTGTTTAGATTTTTGTCCTGGTAACGCCATGTAGCGCTCTATGTGAAAATCACTGGCTGTGCTGTGTGCAGTCTGTGGCCAGTTTGCATTGTTGGAATATTTGCTATTGTAGTGTTGGGCAGCTGCATGTGAATAGCACATAGTGTTGCGCAGTTGGAGGTGAGCCGCCAGCAGTGGTGGATGTGGGAAGACACATGTCGGAATTTTGAGAGCTGACGATCTGGACGTGTGTCCATCAGAACGAGTAAATTTGTATTACTGGACATCATGAACTGATATATATATATATATATATATATATATATATATATATATATATATATATATGATGACTTTTGAACATTATTAAGGTAAATACATTGTTTCTCCTCTATCAAAATCTTTCATTTGCTAACTATGCCTATCAGTAGTTAGTGCCTTCAGTAGTTAGAATCCTTCATTTAGCTGGCAGTATAGGCAATCGCTGTATTGCAGTAGTTCGAGTAACGAAGATTTTTGTGAGGTAAGTGATTCGTGAAAGGTATAGATTAATGTTAGTCTGGACCATTCTTTTGTAGGGATTATTGATAGTCAGATTGCGTTGCGCTAAAAATATTGTGTGTCAGTTTAGTGTTGATCAGAATAAGTAAAGAGAGAAATGTCTGAGTACGTTCAGTTTGGCTCAACTGTTTGAAAATCAAATAACGTAAGAGGTTTATCAGCACAGTAATTCATAAATTTTTCTAAGGGGACGTTTCAAGGGGAGAGGAAGAGATGGACACCGACAGGAAAGAGGAGGAAATGGACAAGGAGGGGGTGGAAAAGATGGAAAGAGAGAGGGGGAGTAGTAAATGGACAGAACGAAGGGCAGTGGGAGATGGACAGTGTGGGAAGAGGAAGAGATGTGCACAGAAAGGAAAGAGGAGGAGATGAACAGCGAAGAGGTGTAGAAGATGGACAGAGAGAGGGGAGAGGAGGAGATGGACGGAGGGAAGGGTAGTAAGAGATGGACAGAGAGTGAGAGGTAGAGTATGTCGACAGAGAGACAGGCCAGGGGACATGGACAGAGACGGGGGGGAAGGAAGAGATGGACTCATAAACACTGGTTGCTTAGCTAATAAGTCGTGGGATACCTCCCACTTATACGTCAGACCTCCTTTTGCCTGGTGTAGCACAGCAACTTTGTGTATCATCTACTCAACAAGTCGCTGGAAGTGCCCTGCAGAAATATTGAGTCATGCTGTCTCTACAGCTGCCATAATTGCGAAAGTGTTGCCAGTGGACTGACCTCTCGATTATGTTCCATAAATTTTCGATGGGATTTATGTTGGAAGATCTGGGTGGCCAAATCATTTTCTAGAACTGTTCAGAATGTTCTTAAAACCAATCGTAAACAACTGTGACATGGCGCATTGTCATCGATATGAATTCCATGGTTGTTTGGGAACATGAAGGTCATAAATGGATTAAAATTGTCTCCGAGTATCCGTACATAACAATTTCTAGTCAATGACCGGTTCAGTTGGATCAGAGGACCCAGTCCATTCCATGCAAACATAGCACACACCATTATGGAGCCACCACCAGCTTGCACTTTACCTTGTTGACAGCTTGGGTCAATGGTTTTGTGGCGTCTGCGCCACACTCGAACCCTACCGTCAGCTTTTAGCAACTGAAATCGGGACTCATCTGACCAGGTCACGGTTTTCCAGACGTCTAGGGTCCAATCGATATGATCGCGAGTCCAGGGGAAGTGCTGCAGGCGATGTCGTGTTGTTAGCAAAGGTATTCGTGTCGGTCGTCTACTGCCATAGCCATTAACGCCATACTTCGCCCCACTACCGTAACAAATACGTTCGCCGTACGTCCCACATTGATTTCTACGGTTACTTCACAGTGTTGCTTGTCTGTTAGCACTGACAACTCTACGCAAACGCTGCTGCACTTGTTTGTGAAATGAAGGCTGTCTCCCATTGTCTTGTCTGCGGCGATAGATAATGCCTGAAATTTGGCACTTCCGGCACGCTGTTGACGCTGTAGATCTCGGAATACTGAATTTCCTAACGATTTCCGAAATGGAATGTCACACGCGTCTAGCTCCTACTACCAGTCTGCGGTCAGAGTTTGTTAATTCCCGTCGTGCCACCATAATCACGTCGGTACCTTTTCACATCAACCACCTGTGCAGAAATGACAGCTTTGCCACTGCACTGTCCTTTCATACCTTGTGCACGCGATACTACCCTCATCTGTATATGTACTGTATGCAAGCCTCTAATGATACGCGATGAGACCATGGAAAAAACAAATGAAACATAAGATAACATTTATACATATAGTTCATGTCTCTTTTACCTGTTTTGAACATGCCCTTCTTCTCTTCGTACATGTTTGTCATCGCAGAATTTCAGTCAACATGCATAGCCAAATGTCTGTTGTCCGATGATGATTTGTGTGAGAATACGTGCTTGCATTTCACACACTAAGCAAATGCAGAAAAAATAGAGTTGTCTAGATTTTTCAGTAGATATATGAAAACTGTTCTAAACTTTGCTTTATACTGTCGAACTGGGTTTTTGAGACTTGTCAACATCGCTTTCATAATCCGCATTGTTATATCCTCCACTACGAACTGGGTAACGCAGCCATTGCTTCCTAATACAGTCAGCAGTAGAAGCATTTATAGAGCACGGCAAAAAAAAATCAAGGAAACTCCACGAGCGCTAACAAACGGAGTCAGAATTTTCAATTACTGAATCCCGCTAGAAACGCGTTATAAAGGCAGTTTTACTGGGTAGTGGACACTGTGGAGCCTATTTCCATTACAGACCCGCAAACACCCAATATATTCGAATGGCCGAGCAGAGCGAACACATGTTCAAAACACAGCACCGCACGGCGGCGGACGTAAAGGTTAGTTTACACGGCGACCTTGGGTTGCGCCACTCGTTGCACGAAACGAGTTGCACGCAAATGATTTCATGTATGACTGTAGACACAGCGACATCACTGTATATTTCAGTTTCGTCGTTTTGTGAGTGCCATAATCGCAGGTAAAATGGACGTTTTGACAGCTACACGAGTTGTGGAGCAGTTAACGCTTGTAAGCGTAAAATTTCTGCCTAAGAAAAGAAATAAGAAACGTGCTTGAGTATGTGATTGGATAAAGAAAAGACGTCAGCTGGAAGTAGTGGCAGAGCGGTCCTAGGCGCTGCAGTCCTGAAAGGCGCGACCGCTACGGTCGCCGGTTCGAATGCTGCCTCGGGCATGGATGTGTGTGGTGCCCTTAGGTTAGTTAGGTTTAAGTAGTTCTAAGTTCTAGGGGACTGATGACCTCAGAAGTTAAGTCCCATAGTGCTCAGAGCCATTTGAACCATTTGAACCAAGTCGCGTTACAAGGAATTAAAAACCCACAAATGCATAAAACACTACTACGTACAGTTTATATAACGTATCGTGAGAAATATCTTTTCTATAATGGAGATACCACTGACGATGGGCAACACCCGAAAGTAGTCCGGTAAAATAAACTACTACCAACGAACAGCTTCTGTGAAACAATTAGTTATTAATATGGAATATTTACAAAAAATTATAAGCGTCTGACTCGTCGTGAATGTGTTGAAACTCTATTAAACAATCTGGGCATTATTAATTGTAACTGAACTCAAACTGTATGTCGGATAGCTGTAACAAGGTTTCTACATAGTCAGTTATGACACATGCGGTCTTTCATTAGATATAGCAACGTAATGTCGTGATTGAACATGTTCCGACAACGTTATGTTCACAGAAAAACTCAAAGAATTTGGAGTCGATTTAATATTCCTCTTTCAGAACGCCACCGTTTTACAGCTTTATTCATACAGTAAAGCCAATGATGTGACTGCGAGAAACATTTTATCATTCTCTGAAGTATAGAATGTATCTGATGATTCAAAGAGAAAGACCAGATCTCAGTTGTTGAATACAGACGAATTACAAAGGCAGTAACACATTACGCACGTCCCTGGACAGAGGAAGATTCAAACTTTAGACACACCTGTGTTGTTGATTGTAGCATCTTGGCGACTACACCGCCAGAGAAATTATTTTGTTTGTTGAAATCTGCGTGAAGTTCGAGTGCAGCGTGGATTCCGACGTCGATTTAGAAAGAAGCCGCCTGTGCACAAGTAGATTTATGACTGGCATACAAAATTCGTGGAAGATGGTTGCATATGCCGAGGGAAGGGCACTGGCCGGCCACTCACGTCTGATGAAAACATCGAGCATATCAGAGATACGTTCACACGGAGCCCTCGGAAATCCACAATATAGGCAGGCAAAGAGCTTCAGCTTCCTCAAACAACGCCGTGGTGCGTTCTGAAACGACGCCTACGAATAAAGCCTAACGAGTTGCTATTGCTGTGGTATCTGTGTCCCAGCGGCCGTAACAGAAGGTGCGAATTTTGCATTTGACTTCTCCAGGATATGGCAGAGGACACATTTTCTTAACGACTCATCTTTTTGGCCGAGTCGGCGTTTTATCTATCGGGTAAAGTAAACAGCCATAATATAAAAATTTGGAGGTCACAAAATTCTGGCGTCGTTCTAGAATGTGGAAGAGACTCACCGAAACTGAATGTGTTTTGTGCCATTCCTGTTTACGAAGTTTATGGACTTTTCGTTCTTGCGGAGAAAACTGTGACAGGAATGTCATCTTGGACATGCTGTAAAATTATTTCTTTCCTCACCTTCACCAAGATTTCAATGATTCCAGTCATTCCATCACGAAGGAGGTACACGGCTCGTGTTGTCTGCTGTTCAACCATGCCTAGACGGTCAATGCCGCGGTTCGATGGCGTCCGCATTGTCAACGAGGCAAATATCCAGGCGTCTGCGAGTGAACCAAAGCGATGTTGTTCGGACATGGAGGAGATACAGAGAGACAGGAACTGGCGATGACATGCCACGCTCAGGCCGCCCAAGGGCTACTGCTGCAGTGGATGACGGCTACCTACGGATTATGGTTCGGAGGAACCCTGACAGCAACGCCACCATGTTGAATAATGCTTTTCGTGCAGCCACAGGACGTCGTGTTACGACTCTAACTGTGCGCAATAGGCTGCATGTAGCGCAACTTCACTCCCAATGTCCATGGCGAAGTCCATCTTTGCAACCACGACACCATGCAGCGCGGTACAGATGGGCCCAACAGCATGCCGAATGGACTGCTCAGGATTGGCATCACGTTCTCTTCACCGATGAGTGTCGCATATGCCTTCAACCAAACAATCGTAGGATACGTGTTTGGAGTCAACCCGGTCAGGTTGAACGCTTTAGACACACTCTCCAGTATGTGCAGCAAGGTGGAGATTCCCTGCTGTTTTGGGGTGGTATCATGAGAGGCCGACGTACGCCGCTGGTGGTCCTTGAAGGCACCGTAACGGCTGTACGATACGTGAATGTCATCCTCCTACCGATAGTGCAACCATATCGGCAGCATATTGGCGAGGCATTCCTGTTCATGGACGGCAATTCGAGCCCCCATGGTGCACATCTTGTGAATACTTCCTTCAGGATAACAACATAGCTCGACTAGAATGGCCAGCATGTTCTCCAGACATGAACCCTATTGCACATTCCTGGGATGGATTTAAAACGGCTTTTTACGGACGACATGACCCACCAACCCCTCTGAGGGATCTGCGCCCACGCAAATTTTATTTAGCTGGCGTCGCGTCAGTTTACTTAAAGTTTATCTTATGAGCTAAATCAGTAGTTGGTCCTCACAGTAAATGATTTTGACCATTTATACACCGTTTCAAGTATTTTTCGGTGGCGCAAGAGAGAGCTCAACAGTAACATCCTTTTGTACCGTCCGCTATCGCTATTGCTCACTGGCTAATTCCTCCTCACGATCAAAACACAGCCATTACCTTCTGTATACACAGACCGTGCCCCTTTTCATTGTTCCCAGACCTTCTGAAAGAATAAAGGTCAGCTCCGTAGGACCAAATTGAGGAGCAAATCTCCAAGGTAATGGAACTTGTCAGTACATGAAATTGCAACACAAAAGTAATAACAGAAAAAATAAAATGTTTATGAACCCAAAAATAGACAGTCAATATGTTTATGTAAACGCAGTCAACAATATAACACAGAAATCTTTATTTCTTCGATTCTGATGGTCTTCTGCGTTTGCTTGCTATTGATAAGTTATGTTTTTCTCCCGGTCTTCTGCCTTGTTCAGCTCGCTCATGCTTGAATAATTTGCATACGTAAAAGCTTAAAATTGCAATTTCTAGTAAAACAACGATGCAACGATGTCATGATGAGCCTCTGTTCACTGGAAGTTTCTTCATTACTCTTACGGTGATCTTCAGAGAATTGTTTCAGTCTAACTGCTTCATTAAATCGTCCCTCTTTCTGGTTCCTATCCTCTCGTCCCTGTCCATTTCTTGACTCAAAATGAACTTCACTTTCCGTGACTGAGGCGTTGAGATAAAAAAGGGGGACATGTCACTCAACAGCAGGTTTGAAATATTTTGAAAAAAGTATACAATCTTCAGTAGCATTATTCCCAAATCTTACGGTTACTCTCAATTGCATACCAAAATTTTGCCCCCCTTCTTGCAGCGGCGTACCGTAGGTCTCTAGAAAAGCGTAGCGTTCCAAAAGATTGGAAAAGGGCACAGGTCATACCCGTTTTCAAGAAGGGACGTGGAACAGATGTGCAGAACTATAAACCTGTATCTCAAACGTCGATCCGTTGTACAATTTTGGAACATGTATTATGTTCGAGTATAATGACTTTTCTGGAGACTAGAAATCTACTCTAGGAATCAGCATGAGTTTCGAAAAAGACGATCGTGTGAAACCCAGCTCGCGCTATTCGTCCACGAGACTCAGAGTGCCATAGACACGGGTTCCCAGGTAGATGCCGTGTTTCTTGACTTCCGCAAGGCGTTCTATACAGTTCCCCACAGTCGTTTAATGAACAAAGTAAGAGTATATGGACTATCAGACCAATTGTGTGATTGGATTGAAGAGTTCCTAGATAACAGAACGTAGCATGTCATTCCCAATGGAGAGAAGTCTTCCGAAGTAAGAGTGATTTCAGGTGTGTTGTAGAGGAGTGTCGTAAGGCCGTTGCTATTCACAATGTACATAAATGACCCTGTGGATAACATCGGAAGTTCACTGAGGCTGTAATATATCGAGAGGTTGTAACAAAGGAAAATTGTACTGAAATGCAGGAGGATCTGCAACGAATTGACGTAGGGTGCAGGGAATGGCAATTGAATCTCAATGTAGACAAGTGTAATGTGCTGCGAAAACACAGAAAGAAAGATCCTTTATCATTTAGCTACAATATAGCAGGTCAGCAACAGGAAGCAGTTAATTCCATAAACTATCTGGGAGTAGGCATTAGGAGTGATCTAAAATGGAATGACCATATAAAATTAATCGTCGGTAAAGCAGATGCCAGACTGAGATTCACTAGAAGAATCTTAAGGAAATGCAGTCCGAAAACAAAGGAAGTAGGTTACAGTACACTTGTTCGCCCACTGCTTTATTACTGCTCACCGGTGTGGGATCCGTACCAGATAGGGTTGATAGAGAAGATCCAACGGAGAGCGGCGCGCTTCTTTACAGGGTCATTTGATAATCGCGAGAGCGTTACGGAGATGATAGATAGACTCCAATGGAAGACTCTGCAAGAGAGATGCTCAGTAGCTCGGTACCGGCTTTTGTTGAAGTTTCGAGAACATACCTTCACCGAGGAGTCAATCAGTATATTGCTCCATCCTACGTATATCTCGTGAAGAGACCATGAGAATAAAATCATCCTGTAGCGTCTCAGGTTTCAGAGAAATGACGTCCATTTATGCTCTCGGCACATTATGAAAATGAGGAACTATCAGCGTCCTAACCAGAATAGATGCTTATTTCACAATTACAATGCTGTTGGGCGAAGAAGAGATGCCTTTTAACTGAACTGTGTATTCAATTATTTTGTATAGAGTAATAGCCCAATTTATAATCACATGTTAGTATAATGTTTCTACATAGCTTGCTTTTACTTTTGTATTATGTACAAAACATGCAAACAATGAACACTGTATGACAATTTACCTGCAATCTTCACCTGTTCCCCTTAAGGGACAATTTTTCCTTTCCATTTGTTGTTCTCCAAACCCACGACCTTCTTTTGTTTGCCGGCCGCGGTGGTCTAGCGGTTCTAGGCGCGCAGTCCGGAACCGCGCGGCTGCTACGGTCGCAGGTTCGAATCCTGCCTCGGGAGCGCCATGGTCCCGTGGTTAGCGTGAGCAGCTGCCGAACGAGAGGTTCATGGTTCAAGTCTTCCCTCGAGTGAAAAGTTTAATTTTAGCCGGCACGGTAGCTCAGCGTGTTCGGTCAGAGAGCCGGTTGGCCTCTGTAATAAAAAACTGAGTGGAACGATCAACCACCGAACTTGAACAGGCTGTCTTGCGACGTCCGCAATGACCAAACACAACGATCATTAACGAACAAAATGAAAAAAAAAAAAAATCCTGCCTCGGGCATGGATGTGTGTGATGTCCTTAGGTTAGTTAGGTTTAACTAGTTCTAAGTTCTAGGGGACTGATGACCACAGATGTTAAGTCCCATAGTGCTCAGAGCCATTTTGAGCCATTTCTTTTGTTTAATCACATTACTCTTCCATAGTTCAGGAGGTCGTTTCTTTCTCCTAAATTCATGTAAATCGTTTCTGGACTTGTCTGGAGGTTCCATCACCGAAGCCATTTTGAAATCTCACAGCTGTTAACTGCATCCCTTTATCGCGCTGCCATCACATCTCAAGTTCTTTCGTGCAATGTAGGGACTTGCCTCTGTGACAAGTCCTCTATCTGCACGGTACGAAATTTCAGCACTGGCTTAGACATGGAAGAAGTCCCTAAAATGATGACGAGTCCCGTTTTTCATCTCAACGCCTCAATTACGGAACGTGAAAAGTCTCGCGAACGTGACCTCGAGAAAAGTCACTGCCTCTGTCCGAGTTTTTCCTTTCAGCTGCTTTCTTCTTCACACACTTTACCCTCCATCCATTCGCTGAAAATTATACCTTCTCTTCGACAAAATACAACACTTCTCCGGTAAAAATTACCATGTTTTTGTCCGTCTTTCCACCACCGACCCTAGTCGTCAACTGATTCTCTTCGTCCTCGAGAAATTACCGAAACAAAATTTCAACCTATCCGGCCATACCACTTAACATTTATAGTTAATATTACACAGAATTTGCATATCAGTTTACATACAGCTAGGCATTTTAACTTCAAGGAGCTAGGCATTTTAACTGCACCGTCACAACACATATTTTCGCTACTGAAATTCGTCATAAATAAGCTAACACAATTTGAGAAGAACAATTATGTACATAGCTACAACACTAGAGGGAAAAATAGCCTTTATTACTCATTGTTTAAGCTGTTAGTGGCTGGCTGAGGAGCTCAAAATGCAGCAGTAAAAATTTTTGATTATTTGCCCAAAATACATAAAGTGGGTGACAGGTAGCGAAGCAAGTTCTGCATCAAATTTAAAACCATTTCTCCAGGACAACTCATTCTATTCAACTGAAGAATTTCTAATTAAAAACTGGTAGCTAGTTAAAAGAAAAACATTTTTAAAGTGCAGTTGCATGTGTAGGAATATAAAAATTATGTTTTCATTAATGTCACTGATCATGTATAGTCGTTCCATATCATTTCGATAAAAGACTCAGCTAACTATCTTACATGAAAAATAACAAAACACATATATACATATTACATGGGTTCGTTCATACTTACGCTGCAATTTGGAATATATATATATATATATATATATATATATATATATATATATATATATATAAGGTAGAAATTACACGAAAACATGAAATCAATGTTAAATTCGTCTTCCGTAACGGAAAAAAGATGTCGCATTAAGTTACAGTGGAGAAAAACCTCTGTCACAATACTAATGTTTTAGGTTAGACTAACCATGACTGTTAATGATGTACTGAAATTACAAACTTCCTGTTACCAGTCACAATTTATGTCTTTTATTGCCACTAAGAATTTCAGAGATGTAACATCCATTTTTGGGAGGATTTATATGAATTAATGCGACAGACAGCTGTTTTGTGTAAGACTTTCGGGTAACTTGTGTCTAGTAGACAGTGCCACAACTTACCCCGAGGTCGGACACACAACACATACATGGCGCATTGATTCGAATAAATCCACTTGATGGAAGTTTCAACCTCTGAAGCACATAATGGAAATAAAATAAAATAATAGAAAATCTGACTCGTAACAGAAACTTGTAGTTTCACATAATTCACGCTTTCACGTCAAAACTTTCACATGCAGCTTTCTAATAGAAAATTTTTAACAAAAATTTTTAATATGGAACGATTTGCAAGTGTAAATGGTCGGCGGTCCTGTTCATTAACTGCATGCGCCCGCGCAGAGAGCGCGGTGAAGGTCGGTATGCATGAACTCAATTTTCGTCAGGCCATTTGACGTAAGGGAGCGGCCCCTTCTGTAACGACCCAGTTGTGACTGGCTGTCGCGCTCCGTCCTCGATTGGCGCACTATGCGTTCGTGTTACGATGTTTTTGGGTTGCAGTATGGTTCCGAGTGGGTACTGAAGGAACTTAACGAGGCTCAGTATGATGAATAATGAATTAAGGCGTTCTCATTTGCAGATCAGCGGTGCGCTGGCAGTAAAGAAGCCACCGTGTCTGTTTGGCGCTGTCTTACACTTCACAAATATACTGCCGGGAATAATGCAACATCTTCAAGGCCTGTGTTCAGTGGCAGGGATTGCAGTGTTAGAGGTTCATTTGGCACTGTCCTCTGAGATCAGATGGCACTCATGAGGCTTGTCCAAGCGCCCTCTGTTATTTACTCTGCACGCAGTAACCGAGTTGATTTCGGAGGTGAACAGTGATTGCAAAATTCATAGTATGGTACAACCGCGCCCCGTCTGTGTGTACGAACGCCTGACGAACAAATGCAGCCAATTGAAAGGCGTTGCATTGTGGGCCTGCGGCAAGTTAGGTGGAATCATCGACGGATTGCTGTATACACTAATGGCCATTAAAATTGCTACACCAACAAGAAATGCAGATGATAAACGAGTATTCGTTGGACACATATATTATACTACAACTGGAATGAGATTACATTTTCACGCAATTTGGGTGCATAGATCCTGAGAAATCAGTTCCCAGAACAATCACCTCTGGCCGTAATAACGGCCATGATACGCCTGGGCGTTGAGTCAAACAGAGCTTGGATGGCGTGTATAGGTACAGCTGCCCACGCAACTTCAACACGATACCACAGTACATCAAGAGTACTGACTGGCGTATCGTGACGAGCCACTTGCTCGGCCACCATTCAAAAATGGTTCAAATGGCTCTGAGCACTATGCGACTAAACTTCTGAGGTCATAAGTAGAATAGAACTTAGAACTAATTAAACCTAACTAACCTAAGTACATCACACACATCCATGCCCGAGGCAGGATTGGAACCTGCGACCGTAGCGGTCGCTCGGTTCCAGGCTGTAGCGCCTAGAACCGCACAGCCACTCCGGCCGGCCCGGCCACCATTGACCAGACGTTTTCAATTGGTGAGAGATCTGGAGAATGTGCTGGCCAGGGCAGCAGTCGCACATTTTCTGTATCCGGAAAGGCCCGTACAGGACCTGCAACATGCGGTCGTGCATTATCCTGCTGAAATGTAGGGTTTTGCAGGGATCGAATGAACGGTAGAGTCACGGGTTGTACCACATCTGAAATGTAACGTCCACTGTTCAAAGTGCCGTCAATGTGAACAAGGGGTGACTGAGACGTGTAACCTATGGCACCCCATACCATCATGCCGGGTGATACGCCAGTATGGCGATGACGAATACATGCTTCCAATGTGCGTTCATCGCGATGTCGCCAAACACGGATGCGACCATCATGATGCTGTAAATAGAGCATGGATTCATCAGAAAAAATGACGTTTTGCCATTCGTGCACCCAGGTTCGTCGTTGAGTACACCATCGCAGGCGCTCCTGTTTGTGATGCAGCGTCAAGGGTAACCGCAGCAATGGTCTCCGAGCTGATAGTCTTCTCTGTATCGTTCCAATTTTAGTATATGTACCGCCGAAGCGAGTACTCCGAGCTGATAGTCCATGCTGCTGCAAACGTCGTCGAACTGCTCGTGTAGATGGTTGTAGTGTTGCAAATGTCCCCATCTGTTGACTCAAGGATCGAGACGTGGCTGCACGATCCGTTACAGCCATGCGGATAAGATGCCTGTCATCTCGACTGCTAGCGATACGATAAACCGCAACTGCGATAGGCTACAATCCGATCTTTATAAATGTCGGGAACGTGATGGTACGCATTTCTCCTCCTTTCACGATGCATCACAACAACGTTTCACCAGGCAACGCCGGTCAACTGCTGTTTGTGCTTGAGAAATCGGTTGGAAACTTTCCTCATGGCAGCACGTTGTAGGTGTCGCCAATGGCGCCAACCTTGAGTGCGAGTTGATGAGTCAGTGACAAAGCTAGTGACTGACCGACTGCGCTAGTGATTGAGATAGTGAGCTAGTAACTGAGACTGAGACTGAGTGACTGATCTAGTGACTGAGACTGAACTTGTGACTGAGAGATCGAGACTGAGACTGAGCCTTCCGGTTAGCGGCGGCGATCTAAATACTTGAGGTCTAGAGGGCGTTGGCGGCATGTTGCTTGCGAATTTGTCTTTGGCCTCTCTCCTGACAGGCACGCTTGATCCAGCATCGACTATCAAACTTCCTGCTACATCTTTGCCTACAAGTGTGCTGGCGACAGCTTATGCTATCACACCCGGTATTGCACGGGTTTTTATCCCTGTGCATTTTCAGCACGACAATGCATGTTCACATACGGCTGATGCCAAGCAACGTGCTCTTCGTGGTGTAAAACAACTGTCCCGGCCAGCAGGATCACCAAATCTCTCGCCAACTGAACGCGCATATGACGTGAAGAAGTGGGGAATTACTTGTTCAAAAACTGGTTCAAATGGCTCTGAGCACTATGGGACTTAACATCGATGGGCATCAGTCCCCTAGAACTTAGAACTACTTAAACCTAACTAACCTAAGGAGATCACACACACCCATGCCCGAGGCAGGTTTCGAACCTGCGACCGTAACAGTCGCGCGGCTCCGGACTGAGCAATTACTTGTTCTCCAGAACCTGTCAGAGCCATTGCCGAATTGCAATAAAAGGTGCAAGATGATTAGGACAATCCATCGCAGGATACAATTCCGTATCTGTATGATCGTTTGAATGCAAGAACACAGGCTGGTGTCGCTGTCAGAGGTACACTGTGTATTGATGCGATTGTTTACGCGCCCTTTATTGGGACATGCGTGTTTCATTTGGTCTGAATTTGTAATCGTATACGCCTATAAAAATGAACTACATGCCAAATCACTTGTCAATAAGATGACCTTCCGACACTGTATCTACGAATTTTTTACCTGAAAGCGTCTACTCGCTCGTCTGTCGAACACTCTTGTGTGGCAAAATACCGTCAGATTAGAGTCGCTAATAACTGCGAGACTAATAACCCGCTGCCCGCCCGGTTAGCCGTTCGGTGTAACGCTCTGCATTCCGGGCGGGTGCGTGCCGGTCCCCGGCACGAATCCGCCCGGTGGATTAGTGTCGAGGACGGGTGTGCCGGCCGGTCTGTGGATAGTATTTAAGGCGGTTTTCCTCTGCGGTTCTGCCTCAGCGAATGCGGGCTGGTTCCCCATATTCCACCTCAGGTACACTATGTCGGCCATTGCTGCGCAAACACTGTCTCCACGTACGCGTACACCATAATTACTCTACCATTCAAACATTTGGTGTCACACTCGTCTGGTGTGACACGTTCCCGGGGGGTCCACTGGGTGCCGAACCGCACAATGACCCTGGGTTCGGTGTGGTGTGGCGATGGGGTGAGTGGACTGCTGTAGCCTGTTGTGGGATTTAGTACCACTGAGGGCTACGACCGGACGAAGCCTCTCCGTCGTTTCTAGGTCCCCAGTTCCATACAATACAATAACCGGTAAACAGTGGTTGAGGCCACTACGAAGAGATCATGTCTGTAGATACATGTCGCATAATACTAATTTTGCCGGTGAGGTCAACGTCAGTGTAGGTGCATGTTAGTGACTGTTACAAATTAGCTTTGTGCAAAGTTACAAGTTGGTACAGCGTGGAAACTCGTTTACTTCGGATATTAATTCGAGTACCACTGTGAAGAGTTTGGGCAGCGTTACTTCGACGCGAAGTCAGAAATTAAAAATATTCGCCGAACTATAAGTGAAAAGCGCTATTAACTGAAAATTGTAAAATAATGAAAGATGTCGTCTCATATGACTCGTAAATATGTTCGGAATTAAAGAAGAAGCAAGTCACAGGAGAGCTCGCGTCGAAAGGAATGCAAAAAGTCTAAAAAGTCCAGCGCCGACCGAACGGGAGAGCTACGATGCGTCGAAGATGAAATAAAAAAACGGCCCAAAACAATTACGTAGATGGCCCATTGTACATACAGCGTACAGCGACAGTGCAGCCTAGTGATTTATCTGTTCTGTAACCACTATACTACTGTGTGTTATACTAAATAGAATGGGTGTTATGATATTATCCCGGAGTTTTGATAAAAAAAAAATCTGCAGCGTGGACCCGAATTACGCAGAGAGAATCTTTATTCTTTATTTTCTAGACACCAAGACACTTTGCTGATGCGCCAAGTTGCAACATTTGTAACAAATAATATGTACGGGGAGCACAGTAACTGTTTATACAGGGTGAGTCACCTAACGTTACAGCTGGATATATTTCGTAAACCACATCAAATACTGACGAACCGATTCCACAGGCCGAACGCGAGGAGAGGGGCTAGTGTAATTGTTTAATACAAACCATACAAAAATGCACGGAAGTATGTTTTTTAACACAAACCTACGTTTTTTTAAACGGAACCACGTTAGTTTTGTTAACACATCAGAACATATAAACAAATACGTAATCAGTGCCGTTTGTTGCATTTTAAAATGTTAATTACATCCAGAGATATTGTAACCTAAAGTTGACGCTTGAAACCTCCGACGTTCAGTTGCGTGTTGTAACAAACACGGGCCACGGTCAGCGAGCAGCATCTGCAGGGACATGTTTACGATGACGACCGTGTTTACGAGTGTGGTTGTAGTGCACTGTTGTGGTTTGGTCTAGCTGTCGCAGTGTCCGCATGTAGCGCTTGCTGCTATTGTTATTCTGCATTCGTCTCCGCACGCACACCAGCTGTAGTACACCGTGTTACCAGACGTCTGTGATAGTGTAGTGTTGTAGGAACTGTGACCATGGTGTATTCGAACTCTGAAAAGGCGGAGATGATACTCATCTATAGCGAGTGTCGACGAAATGCAGCTGAAGCCTGCAGGGTGTATCCAGAACGGTACCTGGACAGAGAGCATCAAACGTGCAGCACATTGCAAGACATCTACCGCCAACTATATGCAACAGGTATGGTCGTAGCACGCAAACGGGTCCGTAACAGGCCCGTCACAGGAGAAGCGGGTGCAGTTGGTGTGTTAGCTCTTGTTACCATGAACCCACACATGAGTACACGGGACACTGCGAGAGCCGGTGGACTGAGTCAAAGTAGTGTCATGCGCATACTGCATCGTCACCGCTTTCACCCGTTTCATGTGTCGCTACATCAGCAATTACATGGTGATGACTTTAATCATCGAGTGCAATTCTGTCAATGGGCATTAACAGAGAATGCGTTGCAGTTCTACCTGTTTACCGATGAAGCGGGTTTCACAAACCACGGGGCAGTAAATCTACGGAACATGCATTACTGGTCCGTGGACAATCCTCGCTGGCTCAGACAGGTAGAGCGTCAGCGACCGTGGACTGTAAATGTATGGTGCGGAATCATTGGCGACCACCTCATTGGTCCTCACTTCATTGCAGGGGCCCAAACAGCTGCAACATACATCGCGTTTCTACAGAATGATCTGCCAACGTTACTCGAAAATGTCCCACTGGAAACGCGTCGACGTATGTGGTATCAGCATGATGGTGCACCTGCACATTCCGCAATTAACACTAGGCTGACCCTTGTCAGGATGTTCGACGGGCGTTTCATAGGACGTGGAGGACGGATAAATTGGCCATCCCGTTCTCCTAATCTTACACCTCTGGACTTCTTTCTGTGGGGTACGTTAAAGGAGAATGTGTACCGTGATGTGCCTACAACCCCAGAGGATATGAAACAACGTATTGTGGCAGCCTGCGGCGACATTGCACCAGATGTACTGCGACGTGTACAACATTCATTACGCCAGAGACTGCAACTGTGTGCAGCAAATGATGGCCACCACACTGAACATCTATTGGCCTGACATGTCGGGACACACTCTATTCCACTTTGTAATTGAAAACGGAAACCACGTGTGTACGTGTACCTCACCCCTGATGGTAATGTACATGTGCGTCAGTGAAAAAGACCAATAAAAATGTGTTAGCATGTGGACGTAATGTGCTGTTCCAGTCTCTTCTGTACCTAAGGTCCATCACCGTTCCCTTTGGATCCCTACGTAATTCGGTGCTCTCCGATACACACGATCAACAGCGGAGGAGTGGTACTCAAGCATCAACTTTAGGTTACAATATCTCCGGATGTAATTAACATTTTACAATGCAACAAACGGCACTGATTACGTATTTGTTTATTTGTTCAGATGTTCTAACAAAACTAACTGGATTCCATTTAAAAAAACTTAGGTTTGTGTTAAAAAACATACTTCCGTTCATTTTTTTATGGTTTGTATTAATCAATTACACCTGCCCCTCTCCTCACGTTCGGTCTGTGGAATCGATTCGTCAGTATTTGATGTGGCTTACGAAATATATCCAGCGGTAATGTTAGGTGACTCACCCTGTATATTCCATTCGTAACTGAACCCTTTATGAAAATACACGCATAACTCTGAAAATTCAGCACCAAGGAAGATAAATGAGACTGAAATGAATGGTGTACTGTAAATAACGCGCATAATAAGATACAAACGATTAGGACTACGGAATTGTACTTGGACTCCGACTACGAGAATGTAGTATGGCATGAACCACGTGATGTAATGAAAGCGTCGAAACGCCCTTGACTTTTTCTGAAAGTCCTCGTCACATACTGGGGGAATTTTCCTATTGAAATAGGGTATGAAGCTGTTTGTAAAAGGGGCCAAGGGAAAATTAATCCGGCTTCAAAACTATCTGATGTAGAAGCAACACAGATTGCAAAACTGCTGCTTCCACCGAGGTGTCCAACTAGTAGGGGGCCATTACTCTATGATATGTGAAGTAAGACACGTGCTGAAACATGGTATTTTGTCTCTAGACACTCTAAAGGCTGCGTTTCATGTACCCACAGTTGGCAAAGGAGATGGTGGTTTCCAGATCATTAACACCAACGCTATAACGTATGTGTCATCAGTCCATCTCGCTCAGATGATCTCAAAAGGACGACGGAGAGAGTCCCACACGCGTTGCAGTCCTCCAGTGGCGAACATACTAAGACTGAAGCTGGGAGCCCGTTACGGCCATGCGGACAAGATGCGGCTCATAGCATGTTGTGGTTATATTTCATGGTCTAATACCCACTCTGCGCTACGTATGATTATCTTTTCTCCAGTGGCCCATCAAAATTATTACTATCTATCGTACGAGCCGAAATGTCACTGAATGATACACCCATTTCCCTAAAATGGTCATTCTACCTCGTTACAATTCATGCTCATAGTGCAACTCACCCTTTGATATCGACGAGACACGTTGACGATTGGTTTCACGTGTGCACTACGTTTGAAGACTGTTTACTGTCGCCGAGCGGTCTCAGGCGCTGCAGTCATGGACTGTGCGGCTAGTCCTGGCGGAGGTTCGAGTCCTCCCTCGGGCATGAGTGTGTGTGTTTGTCTTAGGATAATTTAGGTTAAGTAGTGTGTAAGCTTAGGGACTGATGACCTTAGCAGTTAAGTCCCATTAGATTTCACACACATTTGAACATTTTTTGTTTACTGTCTCACGCTGGATTAACACTGTCAATTTTGGTCTCTCAATACTGGACAGTGATAGGTCTACATGCACTAAACCTTCATACAGTGTTAATTATTTATTACTGATGTACTTACTTTACACCCTCAGAGTCTGGACACAGTGCCGTTATTCTTTCTGGATGATGCACTTCATATAAATGTTCCATTAGTATAACCGCAATGGTACAAAGTTACTGCATGGGGTTGTCTAGGAGGAGGAGGATTAGGCTCGGGTAAGGGTTGAACATCATTCGTAACCAAAATATTCATTGTACAACGTATGGTTAAAAGATCAATCAAACCAATTCAGAAAAAATTACTTGTAAGCTTTCAACAATTAATTAAAAACAAGTTAAAAACAATAACAAGTCTCAAAGGTGATCAAATTTCATAAATGTGGACATCCCCCAACATGTGTTGCAGTGTTTACCCTGCATTCAAGTAAAACTTTATTACACTGTCACATTGTCCCACATTATGCTGTTAAAAACACAGGAAACCCAGATTGCTGTATATGATTATGAAAGTATCTGTCTTCAAAGACAACAAATGAGCTTTGCACTTAACTATCACAGTTATGGAAGCAAATAATTTCAACAACCCACAACACAGAGGCAAAGAAATTTGTTGCAGTTCCTTGAGAATTAATCACTTACCACTAAGTTTCAACTCCTATAATGAGATACCACGTAGTTATTAAGACACAGAAAAGTTTTTAGCACAAGCTACAAGCTTATGTAACAGAAAAACGATGAAAAAATTTAATACAGTAACTGTGCTTTAAAACGACAGTTACAACAACAAGAATTTGTGTCCCAAACAATTTGGCAATCCACCTTGTCGTTTTTCTCTAACAATTGCTTGCTATCACAGCATGTTCCACAACACTACTGACCAAAGATGTGATGAAATGACATTAAAACTTATATTCAGTTCCCCAAGAGGACACATACACACGCATTTCAAAATATATATATTTTTTAAAAAAAACAAGACTGGTACAATGTTCCATCAAACAATTTGTTGGTCACGCTAGTACTGTTGATCAACAGGCAGGGCAACCCGCGACCTCAGAATCGAACCGACTGCATCCACGTAGTTACCCAGCGTAAATCAGATATAGACACCTCCGGATAATAGAGAAAACTTTGCGCATGGCGCTAGTAACTGCTAGTGTTACATGACAAGAAAAAGAAACTTTAAGTTAAACAAATAATCAAATAATAAATGATCTCTAACCCCTAAATCATGGAACTGAACACAACTTGGCTACGAGCCTAATGACACACTCATATATCAGTACTAGGCGCTCAGTCCGGAACCGCGCGACTCCTACGGTCGCAAGTTCGAATCCTGCTTCGGGCATGGATGTGTGTGATGTCCTTAGGTTCGTTAGGTTTAAGTAGTTCTAAGTTCTAGGGGACTAATGACCACAGATGTTAGGTCCCACAGTGCTCAGAGCCATTTGAACCATTTGAACCATATATCAGTAAAGGGACAGAAACCAAACCCTCCAGTGTTAACAGCTAAAAAGTAATCATGTCCTTATTCTGAACGCACACCAAAACCTCAACAAGGAGACCAGAATATTCGTCCCCCCAACGCAATTCAGCTTCAAAACAACGCCCAATGGCGTAAAGGTAGCAAGGGACCGCCACGTGGGACGGAAAATCAACAAGATTTGAATGTATGCAGACGGTCGGCAAACGAACTTCAATTACATAAGTAGAAAGTACGTTAAAAAGCAAGGAACTGGCATGAATCCTTTTCTCCCAGAATTAACAAGTGAGTTATCAAGCATCAAAGCCACTCACAGAAATAAATGAGGTAACTTAAAGTCCACAAAGCTATCATATAAAAGAAGTAAAAACACAGTATGTCTTAACTACAGAAAATGACAACCAAGCACTTAGTACAAACATGTGGGGGCTTCTTGAACTCGCGCTCAACGTGCCTACGACCGGGCAAGGAGGAATCCTAAACCGGTATTTGTAGAGTTCTGCTAGCTGTGAAGGCGGATAAGGAGCACAAGCAGACGGCGACACACTTGGAAAGACAATAGAAGGGAACATTTTACGAACCTCACGCTGTCCCCAAATTCACTCAACAGAAGGAAAGTACCTCTTTGTAGTTCTAAGACGGCACGCTTTTGTATTAACGAAGGCACCGCAACCACGGACTTCCGCAGTAGGAATAGCTTCGGCTGTCTGTCCTCCTGAGCCGCCAAGATGCTATTCGTCCACGAGACTCAGAGGCCCATAGACACGGGTTCCCGGGTAGATGCCATGTTTCTTGACTTCCACAAGGCGTTCGATACAGTTCCCCACAGTCGTTTAATGAACAAAGTAAGAGCATATGGACTGTCAGACCAACTGTGTGATTGGATTGAAGAGTTCCTAGATAACAGAACGCAGCATGTCATTCTCAATGGAGAGAAGTCTTCCGAAGTAAGAGTGATTTCAGGTGTGCCGCAGGGGAGTGTCGTAGGACCGTTGCTGTTCACAATATACATAAATGACGTTGTGGATGACATCGGAAGTTCACTGAGGCTTTTTGCGGATGATGCTGTGGTATATCGAGAGGTTGTAACAATGGAAAATTGTATTGAAATGCAGGAGGACCTGCAAAGAATTGTAGAATGGTGCAAAGAATGGCAATTGAATCCCAATGAAGATAAGTGTAATGTGCTGCGAATTCATAGAAAGAAAGACCCCTTATCATTTAGCTACAATATAGCAGGTCAGCAACTGGAAGCAGTTAATTCCATAAATTATCTGGGAGTACGCATTAGGAGTGATTTAAAATGGAATGATCATATAAAGTTGATCGTCGGTAAAGCAGATGCCAGACTGAGATTCTGTGGAAGAATCGTAAGGAGCAATCCGAAAACAAAGGAGGTAGGTTACAGTACACTTGTTCGCCCACTGCTTGAGTATTGCTCACCAGTGTGGGATCCGTACCAGATAGGGTTGATAGAAGAGAGAGAGAAGATCCAACGGAGAGCAGAGCGCTTCGTTACAAGATCATCTAGTAAGCGCGAAAGCGTTACGGAGACGACAGATAAACTTCAGTGCAAGACTTTGCAGGAGAGACGCTCAGTAGCTCGGTACGGGCTTTTGTTGAAGTTTCGAGAACATACCTTCACCGAGGAGTCAAGCAGTATATTGCTCCCTCCTACGTACATCTCGCGAAGCGACCATGAGGATAAAATCAGAGAGATTAGAGCCCACACAGAGGCATACCGACAATCTTTCTTTCCACGAACAATACGAGACTGGAATAGAAGGGAGAACCGATAGAGGTACAGAAGGTACCGTCCGCCACACACCGTCAGGTGGCTTGCGGAGTATGGACGTAGATGTAGATGTAGATGTATACCCCAAACGGAATGCCGAAGTCCAGTCCTCTTACAGAGAACTCGCACGGCCCAAATCACAATACGCCGTGCCTGAGAGCCCTCCCTGCTGCGCCTCATGCCGCTGTCCGACACACTCCCCTCACTCCCTCTTGCTTATGTCAAATCGCCGTAGGCAAAGGTGGAATGCGGACTGCGGACCATACAGTAACGCTCAGGGAATATGATGAAAGTAGTTACAGCACAGTACATAATCTGTTAGAACATCCTTGCACGCTGTGTGATTCTTTAGTGAATACAGGAGCGAGAAACAAATGTTGTTTACGAACAGAGAATTTAGGTATTAATTTATTCTACATCTAATATCAAATAGTAAAATACACTGAAGCGCCAAAGAAACCATACAGGGTGGTCCATTGATAGTGACCAGGCCAAATATCTCACGAAATAAGCGTCAAACGAAAAAACTACAAAGAACGAAACTCGTCTAGCTTGAAGGGGGAAACCAGATGGCGCTATGGTTGGCCCGCTAGATGGCGCTCCCAGGGTCAAACGGATATCAACCGCGTTTTTTTAAAATAGGAACCCTTCTTTCTATTACATATTCGTGTAGTACGTAAAGAAATATGAATGTTTTACTTGGACCACTTTTTTCCCTTTGTGATAGATGGTGCTATAATAGTCACAAACGTATAAATACGTGGTATCACGTAACATTCCGCCAGTGCGGACGGTATTTGCTTCGTGAGACATTACCCGTGCTAAAATGGACTGTTTACCAACTGCGGAAATGGTCGATATCCTGTTAATGTATGGCTATTGTGATCAAAAGGCCCAACGGGCGTGTGCTATGTATGCTCTTCGCTATCCTGGACTACATCATCTACGTTCGCCGAATAGTTACGTTATTTAAGGAAACAGGAAGTGTTCAGCCACATGTGAAACGTCAACCACGACATGCAACAGAAGATGATGCCCAAGTGGGTGTTTTAGCTACTGTCACGGCTAACCCGCACATCAGTAGCAGACAAATTGCGCGAGAATCGAGAATCTCAAAAACGTCGGTGTTGAGAATGCTACATCAACAACAATCGAACCAGTACCATATTTCTATGCACCAGGAATTGCATGGCGACGACTTTGAACGTCGTGTACAGTTCTGCCACTGGACACGGGAGAAATTACGGGACGATGACAGATTTCTTACACGCGTTCTATTTAGCGACGAAGTGTCATTCACCAACAGCGGTAACGTAAACCGCCATAATATGCACTATTGGGCAACGGAAAATCCACGATGGCTGCGAAGATTGGAACATCAGTGACCTTGTCGGGATAATGCATGGTGCGGCATTACGGGAGGATGAATAATTGGCCCCCGTTTTATCGATGGCAATTTAAATGGTGCAATGTATGCTGATTTCCTACGTAATGTTCTACCGATGTTACTACAAGCTGTTTCACTTCATGACAGAATGGCGAGGTACTTCCAACATGATGGATGTCCGGCACATAGCTTGCATGCGGTTGAAGCGCTATGGAATAGCATACTTCATGACAGGTGGATGGTCCGCACGTTCACCGGATCTGAGGTCCCCGGATTTCTTTCTTTGGGGAAAGTTGAAGGATATTTGCTATCGTAATCCACCGACAACGCCTGACAACATACGTCCGTGCATTGTCAATGCATGTGCCAACATTACGGAAGGCGAACTACTCGCTGTTGACAGAAATGTCGTTACACGTATTGCCAAATGCATTGAGGTTGACGGACATCATTTTGAGCATTTATTGCATTATTGTGGTATTTACAGGTAATCACGCTGTAACAGCATGCGTTCTCAGAAATGATAAGTTCACAAAGGTACATGTATCACATTGGAACAACCGAAATAAAATGTTCAAACGTTCCTACGTTCTGTATTTTAATTTTAAAAACCTATCTGTTACCAACTGTTCGTCTAAAATTGTGAGCCATATGTGACTATTACAGCGCCATCTATCACAAATCAAAAAAATTGGTCCAACTAAAACATTCATATTTCCTTACGTACTACACGAGTATGTAATATAAATGGGGGTTCCTATTTAAAAAAACGCAGTTGATACCCGTTTGACCTATGGCAGCGCCATCTAGCGAGCCAACCATAGCGGCATCTGGTTTACCCCTTCAAGCTAGACAAGTTTCGTTCTTTGTAGTCTTTTTCGTTTGAGTCTTATTTCATGAGATATTTGTCCCCCCTTTATATATAAAAACAGGTAGAATACGGATCTGCGATCGGCAACGCTTATAAAAACGACAAGTGTCTGGTGCAGTTGTTAGATCGGTTACTGCTACTACAATGGCCGGTCATCAAGATTTAAGTGAGCTTGAATGTGGTGTTACAGTATGCGCACGAGCGATGGAACACAGCATCTCCGCGGCAGCGACGAAGTGGATAATTTCCGTACGACCATTTCGCGGGTGTACCGTGAATATCAGGAATCCGGTAAAACATCAAATGTCCGACATCACTGAGGCGGGAAAAAGGTCCTGGGAGAACGAAACCAACAACGACTGAAGAGAATCATTCAAAGAGGCAGAAGTGCAACCCTTCCGCAAATAGATTTGCTTTCGGAGCCAAAGGCTCACTCGTGTACCCTTGATGACTGGACGACACAAAGCTTTACGCCTCGCCTGGGCCCGTCAACACCGACATTCCACTGTTGATGACTGGAAACATGGTGCCTGGTCGGACGAATCTCGTTTCTAAGTGTATCGAGCGGATGCACGTGTACAGGTATGTGAACAACCTCAGGACCCTGCATGTCAGCAGGGGACTGTTCAAGCTGATGGAGGCTCTGTAATGGTGTGGGGCGTGTGCAGTTGGAGTGATAAGGGATCCCTGATACGTCTAGATACGACTCTGACAGGTGACACGTACGTAAGCGTCCTGTCTGATCACCTGCATCCATTCATGACCATTGTGCATTCCGACTCTTCTGAGTTTTAACACTGCCTCTGGCCACCAGACCCCCAAGACATGAACATTATTGAGCATATCTGGGATGCCTTGCAAGTACTATTCAGAAGAGAGCTCCACCCAATCGTACTCTTATGGATTTATGGACTGCCCTGCAGGATTCATGGTGTCAGTTTCCACCAGCACTACTTCAGACATTAGTCGAGTCCATGCCATGTGGTGTTGCGGCACTTCTGCATGCTCGCGGGCGCCCTATGCGATATTAGGTAGACGTACCAGGTTCTTTGGCTCTTCAGTGTAATACAGTACTTTGTTGCTGTAGTTGCAACTTCAGTTGTCAAAAGTAGCTCTGAATGTTGGAACATATACAGATACGCGGGTTTACAAATCATTCAATCTTCAGTACAATAGCCGGCCGGAGTGGCCGAACGGTTCTAGGCGCTACAGTCTGGAACCGCGCGATCGCTACGGTCGCAGGTTCGAATCCTGCCTCGGGCGTGGATGTGTGTGACGTCTTTAGGTTAGTTAGGTTTAAGCAGTTATAACAAGGGAACATCCTCATCGCACCCCCCTCAGATTTAGTTATAAGTTGGCATAGTGGATAGGCCTTGAAAAACTGAACACAGATCAATCGAGAAAACAGGAGGAAGTTGTGTGGAACTATGAAAAATAAACAAAATATACAAACTGAGTAGTCCATGCGCAAGATATGCAATATTAAGGACAATGTAAGGTCCCGTGGTTAGCGTGAGCAGCTGCGGAACGAGAGGTCCTTAGTTCAAATCTTCCCTCGAGTGAAAATTCTACTTTCTATATTTTCGCAAAGTTATGATCGGTCCGTTCGTTCATTGACGTCTCTGTTCACTGTAATAAGTTTAGAGTCTGTGTTTTGCGACCGCACCGCAAAACCGTGCGATTAGTTGACGAAAGGACGTGCCTCTCCAATGGGAACCGAAAACATTTGATCGCAAGATCATACGACACTGGTGACAGCATGTGCGTCACATGACAGGAATATGTTGTCGACCCACCTAACTAGTACACTTGGCGAATGGGTAAAAAGATTCTTCTACCTTACCCGATTTAGGTTTTCTTGTGGATGTGATAATCATTCCCAAAAAAGTGATTAAAACATAAGAGTTTGTCACATAAACGGAAAATAAAAAGTTAAACTTTTTACTCAAGGGAAGACTTGAACCTAGGACTACTCGTTCCGCAGCTGGTCACGCTATCCACGGGACCACGGCGTTCCTGAGCTCACGCTGTCCTTGATATTACATATCTTGGGTATGGACTACTCAGTTTGTATATTTTGCTTATTTTTTCATAGTTCCACACAACTTCTTCCTGTTTTCTCGATCGATCTGTGTTCAGTTTTTCAAGGCCTATCCACTGTGCCAACATATAACTAAATCTGAGGGGGGTGCGATGGGGAGGTTCCCTTGTAAGTTCTAGGGGACTGATGACCTCAGAAGTTAAGTCCCATAGTGCTGAGAGTCATTTCAACCATTCAGTACAATAACTGTTCAGATCGCGAGCCGCGGCCGCCAATAAAGTCTGTAAATGTTATTCAATTGGCAAACACACAAAATAGGCTCACAATCAGTGTATGAATATTCGAACTTAAGAACACCTGTCTGTGGAGCTCCGGAGAGGGCTGCTCCCATGTCATTGGCAGCGGCGTAATCCTTTTTGACAGCGCCCTCGGGCCGCGGTGGCGGCTGTAGGAAAAGTGACGGTGTAACTGGCAGCGCGCACATTTGTAAGAGAGACTGAACGGATAGCGGCCAATAGCGCACTCCTCCGCGCCCGTCTTGGAAGGTACAGGGGGAGGTCTGTGCCGTGGGTAGTGATGACGCTGTTTGCTTGCCTGGGAGCAGAGCAAAGTAACCCTCGTCCCGACGTTACTTCTTGCGAGCGCCAGGGAAACTGCCCCGTAAAACCAGGTTCAGGACGCATTCGACGACCTAGGTTTCGGCGTTTGTGTGTTGCGCCGTCGGGCGATACAGAATTTCATACTGGTTTTTGACAATAATAGAGATCAACGTTGAAGCTTTTGCGCCGTGCGGTCGGGACCTTATTTCAACATATGGAACAGTCCAATCAAAGGCTTATGGTTCGTAACCAGAAGGAGGAGACCAGACAGCGAGGTCATCGGTCTCATCGGATTAGGGAAGGATGGGATGGGAAGTCGGCCGTGCCCTTTCAAAGGAACCATCCCGGCATTTGCATGGAGGGATTCAGGGAAATCACGGAGAACCTAGATCAGGATGGCCAGACGCGGGATTGATCCGTCGTCCTCCCGAATGCGAGTCCAGTGTGCTAGGCACTGCGCCACCTCACTCGGCATAGCCAGGGCTCCCTTATCCAACAGACTACAATGAATCTGAGCATTGTCCAAATGGCTCTGAGCACTATGGGACTTAACATCTATGGTCATCAGTCCCCTAGAACTTAGAACTACTTAAACCTAAGTAACCTAAGGACATCACACAACACCCAGTCATCACGAGGCAGAGAAAATCCCTGACCCCACCGGGAATCGAACCCGGGAACTGAGCATTGTTCAAATTTTTGGAAGCAAATGTCGTGGGGAGTTGTGTTTTGCCAATATTGTGAGATAAAACCACCCAGATGCCATGAGAAGAGGCATCGACTGCAAGCACAAGTGGTTTGAGTGGATCGTAGTACATTAGGCAAAGTTACTGAAGCAGGGGATTTTTGAGTCGTTGAAAAGCCGGGTCACAGTCTTTGTCCGGTAGAACGGAACATTTTTACCTCGGTGGCAGTTCAGAGGTGCGGCAATTTGCGCCACATTAGGAATGAATTTTATGTAGCAAGTGAATTTTCCAGGAACAGCTTGCAGTTCGCGTAAATTTCTAGGAGGTGTCAATCACTGAATTGCTTGCAAATGTTCCCTCGAAGGACGAGCACCATTGGTATCGATGATATGTCCTAAGTATTCTGTCCCTGTGTCGAGAAATGAACACGTTTGAGGCCAGCCTCAGTTAAAACTTGAAAGAGACTGTCAAAATGTTTAAGGTGTTGTTCCGGTGTTTGTCTGGAGACGATTTGTCATCAAAATAATTAAAACAAGAAGGCACTTTGGATGTTACTTGTTTGAGAAATTTTTTAAACAACGCAGGCACGGAAGCCCTTCCGAAAGGTAGGCGTTGATATTCAAATAAGGCGACATGAGTATTCACTAAAAATTTTGTTTGTTTCTTTGTCCAGTGGTAACTGAAGATAGCCTTCTGTAAGATCAGTTTTTGAGAAGAACTGTGCTCCCGCTAGCCGGCCGGTATGGTCGAGCGGCTCTAGGCGCTACAGTCTGGAACCGCGCGACCGCTACGGTCGCAGGTTCGAATCCCGCCTCGGGCATGGATGTATGTGATGTCCTTAGGTTAGTTCTAAGTTCTAGGGGACTGATGACCTCAGCAGTTAAGTCCCATAGTGCTCAAAGCCAGCCATTTTGCTCCTTCTAGGCGATCCAAAATTTCCTCTATGCATGGGAACAGGTAGGAATAAGTGACTGTGAACTTTCCGTGCATTTGAAATCCGCATTGACTTACGAATGGCGGCTGGGAATGATGCCCACTGACTTTCTGAAATAGTTTTTAAGACACTAGCGTATTCCAGTCTGCGAATTTCGCTTGCCACGTCGTCCTGTAAGTGCATGCGGCACAGGGCGTGCGTGGCAAAATTTGGGTTGCGCCTTAGCTTTCAGTGCAGTGTGAGTGTGAAAATCTTTTGTACATCCTAGAGTTCCGTCGAATAAATGTTGATCCTTGTCACGGTGCTGTAGAATTGTGACATGGGAAACCTTTGTACCAATGACATGCTTAATGTACTGTATGTCTAATACGAAGGAATTCAAAGGTAACCGTGCCGAAAATATTTGAGCTCGTGCATCAGCGGACTTCAGCGACAGGGTCTTTCTTGGTTGTGTTTTTGTATTTTGCTGGTAAACGGTGTGTTCCAAGCACTTAAATCCTGTCGCCTCTATAGGCTGTGAGATGCATACTTTATGCCTGCTAAGGTGGTTGGCCATTTCTTTTTTATGTGTCTAGGTTAAGCAACGTGACACATGGTCAGGTATCTAGTTAGAAAGACACTGACTGGATACAAATTTGAATTGTAATCCACAGTTTGCGGTGTGGTCTCGTCCATTCCGTGTTGTGAAAAACTGTTCTCCGTGTTCATCTGCGCGTTTGAGCACTTTCGTGCATTTCGAAATTGGGAGAGCCTTTTTTGAAGTGTGTTGTATTCGCATTAAACGGACGTGTGTGTGTTTTCTGCGTCTTCGCTTGTCTGATTTTTGAGCAGGAGGAGATGCAAAATCTGAAAATGAAATGACATTGATTTCCATCCGTTTCTGCTTTGCAGTATTCCAGCCTAAAACAAAGGAGGGCTTTCTAGTCTTTTGCAGGCAGACCGGTTTTGTATGTCCTGTTCAGTGATAAAAAATACATTGAGCTTGTCTGAAGAAGCAATTCTTCCGATCACGGGTGACATAGCATTCCACACATAACTTCACTTTGCGCGGAGCTGGGGCTGTGTAATTAGAGTTGTGCCGGCGTGGCAAACGCTGAGAGTAGTGTGTCCAGCCTAGCTTACACGGTCCTGACTTGCGAGTGCTGGGGCCGGAGCTGTGGCTATGGTGTGGTTTGTCAGTCTCAAGTGAAACGCTAACTGGCAGACAGAAATCTTGCTCAGCTACGTCTTGAACTTCGAGTGAATCGATTACTGTAAGCACTTCCCTGTCACTATGGTTGCGGTACTGTAGAATTTCGGCCATCAATCTCTTATCTGATAGATTCTGAATAACACCCACAGACACAATTTAATTTACAAAATCGAGTCATGCCCTGCAATTTGACTGCCGGCCGCGGTGGTCTAGCGGTTCTAGGCGCTCAGTCCGGAGCCGCGCGACTGTTACGGTCGCAGGTTCGAATCCTGCCTCGGGCATGGGTGTGTGTGATGTCCTTAGGTTAGTTAGGTTTAAGTAGTTCTAAGTTCTAGAGGGCTGATGACCACAGATGTTAAGTCCCATAGTGCTCAGAGCCCTGCAATTTGACAATCCGTTATTTATAGGACTGATCAAATGGCTCTGATCACTATGGGGCTCAACTGCTGAGGTCATAAGTCCCCTAGAACTTAGAACTACTTAAACCTAACTAACCTAAGGACAACACACACATCCATGCCCAAGGCAGGATTCGAACCTGCGACCGTAGCGGTCGCGCTGTTCCAGACTGTAGCGCCAGAACCGCTCGGCCACCAGCGGCCGGCTATAGGAATGATCACTACGATGTTGCGTGCTGAAAAATTTATACCGTTCAACAGCATCGTGTATTTGGTTCAAAATGTTCAAATGAGTGTGAAATATTATGGGACTTAACTGCTAAGGTCATCAGTCCCTAACGTTACACACTACGTAACCTAAATTATCCTAAGGACAAACACACACACATGCCCGAGGGAGGACTCGAACCTCCGCCGGGACTGTATTTGGTTCAAATGGTTCAAATGGCTCTGAGCACCATGGGAAATAACATCTGATGTCATCAGTCCCCTAGAACTTAGAACTACTTAAACCTAACCAACCTAAGGACATCACACACATCCATGCCCGAGGCACGATTCGAACCTGCTACCGTAGCAGTCGCGCGGTTGCGGACTGAAGCGCCTAGAACGGCTCGGCCAACGCGGCCGCCATCGTGTATTTGACTCACAAAGAATTCGCCTGATCTTGTAATTATGACCACGTAGGGCAGGGTTTGGGGCTAACGGATCTGAAACATTTTCAAAAATGGTTCAAATGGCTCTGAGCACTATGGGACTTAACTTCTGAGGTCATCAGTCCCCTAGAACTTAGAACTACTTAAACCTAACCATCCTAAGGACATCACACACATCCATGCCCGAGGCAAGATTCGAACCTGCGACCGTAGCGATCGAGCGGTTCCATACTGTAGCGCCTAGAACTGCTCGGCCATCCCGACCGGCAAACAATTTCACTAGGAGGCGGTAGGTGTACGCTCCTACACATGAAAAGGAAAATGCACGACGTGATTGACCTGTGACTTTACAGGCGTCGAAAATGTTGATGCAGCTGTGTTACGTATTCTATCCATGTTTCCTTCGTCTTATCGATCTGCCGGAGGGGCGCGGGAGGCAGCTGAATTCTTTCTTTAGCTTCTGGAGCCTCTTGCTTTTGAGCTGATTGCGCTTGTACGAGGCAAGAAACTCCTGACAGCAGTTCTCTTATTTCTTGACTCCGAAACTGAACAAGAGATGTTAGATGCTCCTCTGCACTTACATGTTGCTCTCCCTGGTTTGTCATGATTTCTGAAATATCTCAACTTTTGTATTTCAAAACACACACAAACACACACACACAAAATAATTCAATATAAAGTATAAAAATTGCCCTGTTCTGGCGTCCGAAGCTTCATATCCTGTTTCTCGTCCCCATTGAGTTATGAATACCTTGTACGTTGTATGGTTCTTCAGTGGATACAGGAGAGAAGAACAGATGCTGTTCATGAACAGAGTTCAGATATTAATTTATTTTACATCTAGTATCAAACAGTAAAAATAATACATAACTCTGTTGTTGTAGCTGAAGCGACATTTACTAACAGTGGCTTTGAATGTTGAAACATATACAGATACTGCAGATTTACAAATCAGTCAGTCTTCAATACAATAACCACTCAGTAGATTACGGCACTATGAAAGTCTGTAAATGTTATTCAGATGGCAAACACACAAAATGGGCTCAGCGCACGAATATTCGAACTTAGTACACCCGGTGCTGGAGCTCCAGACAGGGGATGCTTGCATCTCATTGGTAGCGGCGTAATCGTTCGCGCCGCTGTGGCGGCTGTTGGAAACGCGGCGGAGTAACTGGCGGCGCGCATATTTGAAAGTGCGGCCGACCAGATAGCGGCCGATATCACAAAATCACGACAAAGAAATAACATTTGACATAAAATTTTAAAAGAGAGGTGATTAATTGCTGCTGATGGTTGGTATGTAGTTTAGGTGCTGTCTGAATGCTCATCGGATCAGACCGTGTAATGAACAATTACTAACTACAGTAGAACACTTGTACACCAGTCATCAAAGGAAACATTGTAACTGACGAAATATTGGTCCAATGGGCAAGCAACTGTTCTGGAATGAAGGTAACTTCAAAATTCTGAACAACTAGTGGTCGGTCGTTATACACTACTGGCCATTAAAGTTTCTACACCAAGAAGAAATGCAGATGATAAACGGGTATTCATTGGACAAATATATTATACTAGAACTAACATTTGATTACATTTTCACGCAATTTGGGTGCATAGATCCTGAGAAATCAGTACTCAGAACAACCAACTCTGACCTTAATAACGGCCTTGATACGCCGGGGTATTGAATCAAACACAGCTCGGATGGCGTATACAGGTACAGCTGCCCATGCAGCTTCAACACGATACCACAGTTCATCAAGAGTAGTGACTGGCATATTGTGCCGAGCCAGTTCCTCGGCCACCATTGACCAGACGTTTTCAGTTGGTGAGAGATCTGGAGAATGTGCTGGCCAAGGCAGCAGTTGAACATTTTATGTATCCAGAAAGGTCCGTTCAGGACCTGCAACATGCGGTCGTGTATTATCCTGCTGAAATGTAGGGTTTCGCAGGAATCGAATGAAGGGTAGAGCCACGGGTCGTAACACATCTGAAATGTAACGTCCACTGTTCAAAGTGCCGTCAAGGCGAACAAGAGGTGACCGAGACGTGTTGAAACGTCCCCTTTGAACAATTATACATGACTGTGCTTAAACTGACACACAATATTTTTAGCGCAACGCAATCTGACTTTCAAAAATCCGTACAAAAGAAGGGCCCTGACTAGCATTAACCTATACGTTTCACAAATCACTTACCTCACAAAAATCTTCGTTACTCGAACTACTGCAATACAGCGAGCGCCACTACTGCCAGCAAAATAAAAGATTCAAACTATTGAAGGCACTAACTACTGATAGGCACAGTTAGCAAAAGAAAGATTTTGATAGAGAACAAACAATGTATTTACCTTAATACTGTTCAAAAGTCATAATATATATATCAGTCCATGAATCCAATATTATAAATTAACTTTTTCTGATGCACACACGTCCAGATCGTCCGCTTTCAAAATTCCGCCATCTCTCTCCCCACATCCACCACTGTTGCGGCTCACCTCCAACTGCGCAACGCTACGCGCTGTTAACATCCAGCTGCCCAACACTACAATGGCAGACAACAATGCAAGCTAGCCACAGACTGCACACAGCACAGCCAGTGATTTTCATACAGAGCGCTACGTGGCATTACCAATAAGAAAACCTAAACAGCCTACTTACATAGCCCCCATGCTTCCCACAAAAAATTTTACAAATTATTTTGGGGCACTGGCCAATGCATATTTGTTAAAAATTGTTTCACCATTACAATAACAAAGAAATCATATGCACACATTTATTGATACAATGTTGGTCAAAAGCTAAAATTTTCTCGCAGTCCATAAAGACAGTCCTGATCATTCATCACAGTAAAATTGCAGTGTTTTTCTTTTTTTTTTTTTTTTTAAAGTCTGAGCAGTAAAAGAAAATGCACACAGAAGTAGTGGATTTCCGTGCAGTCTTGAAGAAGTAGTGTTGTCCTCCCAACAGAAAGACAGTGCTGACTCTTGACATGCAGACAGGTAATGGGCCACAACAGAGCGAACCCCCAGCAGAGTCAGTCGAAGTTTTGAAGAATATTGGTAGGTAGGTCATCACAGAGTAGACCTACTGCAGTCCTGGTAGAGATTACGGTATTGGTGGGCCACCAGAGGTGTAGACCCAGTGCAGTCCTTGTAGAAATAATGGTATTGGTGAGTCATCAAAGGTGTAGACCCACTTCAGTTCTTGTAGAGACGGCCAGGAGGCCTTCTGTTGCGACTGTGCAGGTGCACAATCACCATCGAAGAGTCTTGCGGACAATATAGCAAGTCCATAAACCACCACTTGTGCACTCACGAAGTTTTTGGAATTGTTCTTAGAACCAGCAATGCTGTTAACCAGTCCCTTGCTGAATTATCAACACACGTCCAAACACTAACAGTCCTCTTTTTTTTCACATATTGTGCATATACTATGACCAACAGAACTGTGTGCAGTGAAATGAATGCTTACAAGTTACTTAATTTGATAAACTGGTGTCAATTACAATTTTATAACATGAGAATACAATTACAGAGGTATAGAAAACATCATTAAAAACATAATAATACAGATATCATTTGTAGTAATACAGGCTTTACAAAAGAATAGAAATAAACATATACGTCAGTGTTACAGGAATTATGACATAAGTAAATATATAAAATAATGAGAATAGTTTTCAAAACATTAATTTCACATATGAGCATTGAAACAGAACAGAATTAATAATGTCTAAACATCTTTACAAAGTAAATAACATATTATTAATGCAAATTATATTTGAATATATATATAGTGAATGTAGCTTAGTACTAGAAAAATTCTACAACATAAATCTTAGTAGCTAAACACATAAAAACAGGAAAAACACAAATACACAAGAGTACACAAACGCATAGCAGAATAACACAGGAGAAAAGGACAGGGATTGTTTTCAGTGTAACATTTGGTACTGCAGTCCAACCCAAAACTTCATTCCATAGATCTTTTGTTTATTTCAACATTTGTTTCCAGCAAAAAATCCTAATCAAGCATGCTTTCTGTATTTATATGTTCACATATTTCTTACCTCATTATTTATTTTCCATTATCTTACCTCATTATTTATTTCCATGACAATCCTACCTATACCTGCTTTCTGTACCTTTTTCGTATAACTTCTCAATGCATTTCTTCCAATTCATCACAACTCATTCGCTTATATAGTCTACCCCCTCTTAAGCTAACTTAAACCTACTGAGCTCAGATGCTAAACTCAGGGACGAGGCAATGCAGCAGCACAAAACAATTAATACAAACAGCAATGAACAAAAAATGGAAATTGTCAAAGCAATCAGCAATATATATAAATTAGGGAAGCAAATGCAACATTACAACTAACATGAGCCAATGTCAAGCAATAGTAAAACTGGCTTAACAGAGTAATACAAAGTGAAATTCAGTAGCACTATGCCTGGCAAACAGCAGCAGCAAATGCATTAACTTATATCTAAACATGACAAAGCTAAAGGAGAAAAAATATTACAGTAAAGATGGCCATGTCTAATACCTATGTCACATCTTAACACTAGAGTGATGCATCACCTTGACTTACTCTAGCAGACAAGTTACCAAACCGTTAAAAAATTATTTTGGCAGTTCCTGTGAAGGCAAATGTCTATTTGTGCTCTCTTTTCTACGAAAGTACATCATAAAATTATTCTTTACTGGGTCTGTAGACAGAAAACAGTGATATTAGTACATCTATTAAATTTTATTTTAACCAATGCTGCAGTGCAGCTAGAAACTAGATATTAAACAAAATGAGCAATCTCTCAACTACAAACACAATAGATGTAACATGTTTCTCATCATTTCATTAGGCATTTTAGTAAATATCATAAATTACGAGCTCCACTGTGTAATCATATGTTTTCAAGTTTGAGCGTGTCGTATTTGCCATGCTTTCTACAAAGAAATGTCAATAGCGATTATAATGGCCTCTTTTTTTTCACCTAATGGCTTTCTTTTTTCAGACGACTAACTCTCAGCTGGGCGCCCAAAACGCATTACGTGAAGGTCACTTACCTTTCTTATCGAAATATTTACGACAGCAGTTTCCGCTACAGTGATAGTCTCATATAAAAAAGTTCACAGGTCGAGAATTTGCGTTGCAAATGTGTAGAAACAAAATCCTATGAATATAACAGTGTGCAAAAAATTTTCGCCGGCATTGTGATACATTTACGCATTTACACACATTTCATAACTCTTAAAGTACGATTCTCAGCTTATTGATCATAAACATACCTCAACAGCATAATACACATCGTCATCGTAATAATAACATCATAACAGATCAATCACATCTCAGAATCAAGTGGTTCAAATGGCTCTGAGCACTATGGGACTCAACTGCTGAGGTCATTAGTCCCCTAGAACTTAGAACTAGTTAAACCTAACTAACCTAAGGACATCACAAACATCCATGCCCGAGGCAGGATTCGAACCTGCGACCGTAGCGATCTTGCGGTTCCAGACTGCAGCGCCTTTAACCGCACGGCCACTTCGGCCGGCCATCTGAGAATCGTCGCAGCTTCTTTCAATAATTTCAAGAGCTTCAATAAAATCATCTACCTCAAACGTACTTCAAAAATCATGGTCCCTTACCAAATACATCAATCAAAGCTCTCATAGTATCACAATGGTTCCGAAAAAATATGAACACTTCACAAAGTACAGACAAAATACAGTTTCATAAGTGTGAAGTTATCCAGCTGTATAATTATGTGAACATCTGTCACTGACGTAGTAAAATAAATGTTTGTCTCTCTCAGTTAAATTAGAAATATGGTACCGACGTGTAAAGTTGTATAAGCAAATACTATATTAGCTAAGGCTCCTTGTGCTTGCCAAACACATAGTACACAAAGTAAGCGTGTACCCTCCTGAGGATTTACGTAATTATACCCTCAGGTGTTACAGATTACAGCAATGGAATGAAATGTATCACGGAAAACCTTTATATCATTGTAATTCAAAAATCTTTAAAAATAAATGTTTTAAGTACAAAACTAATCAGTCAAATAGGTGTACTGTAGCGCTAAACTGTGCGTCTTGTTGTAAGATAATCTCTGTGGAAGTGTCGTAGTTATCGTCCTCTGAAAGCTAAGTACTTACCTCATGATAAACAAAAGTGAAATGCTATGAGTATAGATATCGTAGTTATTACGTACATTACCGTGATCAAGAAAGTACTATACTGTAACGTATTGTTGTGCTACGAAAAAGGCTGTCACATTGTAGCTATACCACAAAAGTTACTACTAAAACATGTTTTCCTTTCCAGAAGAATTCAGAAAAACTCTGCAGGTATAAAACAGAAACACCGCAAAAGCAACATTGTAAATTGTCACTCATTAGTAGCGTCATGATAAAATCGTGTAGCTGTCACATAAACTAACCACTGTGTCATCTGGTATCTCACAGAAAGTACTTTAAATCCAGAATGTATTTTCACGTAAACCAAAATATTGCATTAAAATCTCATTAGCAGTACCAGTATATGTTCTAAGTATGTAAGCCTGATAGTCTTTACGTAATCGTGCAACTAACAAGCAAGAATGTACAAATAACAACATTGTCTCGTCTGTTCACTATAACAATCCATTCGTAATTTCTGTTTAAATAAGTTCTCTTGGTTCTTGACTGGATAGTTAACTTCAAAGCATTGTTGAATGTTATCAGTTTCTCAGTGTGACAAATTGTACTAGTAGCATGAAGTGAAAAGTTTTATGGCAAAGACTAAGTTAAAAAACAGATTATCTTTCAATAAACTGTTTTACATGTGAAATGTGGTGTAAACCTTCACTCTTTCTAGTATGCAGAGCTCCAGCTTCAACGGAATTATCATGTGGCATATGGTACATCGGTAAAGAATGCTCAAATTTTTCTCAGGGTTAGCGTCTATGGTGTTTTTCTCTGAGTCAGTTGGTGCACGTGGCTGCCTGCGGTGCGAGTCATTGTCTGTCTCTTTGATGGCGCGCATCGTTATTGGGATTAGGAGACCTAACTTGCCGAGAGGGCCGAGCCCTGTTTGAATCCTGCCAGTTCTGATGAAACTCAGGTCTGTCGTTACGATTATATCGTTTGTCGTCATGTCGGTAGTTCCTGTAGTTTCTTTCTTGTCGGTTAAGTGGTGGAGAATTTCTCCCTGAATTATCACTGCGCGGTGGACCGTTGTGTCTGAAGTTATTCTGTCTCCCGTGATAATAATAGTTCTCGTTGCCATATTGTCTGTTTCTATGATTGTCTCTGTGATAGTCATTACCGCGGAGAGGTGATCTTTCCCTGCAATAATTACTACTCTGCCAACGGTCGTCATACGGGTGGTGTCTGTTTTGGTCACGATTTACGTTGTAAGAATAGCCTTGTCGTGTCCATTTATTATTTCTGTCACCGCGGAATTGTGACGGATGTGACCTGTAGTTGTCCGCAGCTCGTGGTGGTGCGGTAGCCCTCTCGCTTCCCACGCCCGGGTTCGATTCCCGGCGGGGTCAGGAATTTTCTCTGCCTCGTGATGACTGGGTGTTGTGTGATGTCCTTAGGTTAGTTAGGTTTAAGTAGTTTTAAGTTCTAGGGGACTGATGACCATTGATGTTAAGTCCCATAGTGCTCAGAGCCATTTGAACCAATTTTTTTACCTCTAGTTGTTGTGCTCCTGTTTTTGCGTTCCGCGATTGTCAGTGTCAATTTCCAATTCTTGTAACAGTCCCTGAAAAGCTTCAATGTCGTCTTTGCAACGTCCTGCCAAAATAATAAGTCGTAAATGTTCAGGCAATTTGATTAAGCAAATGCGGATGAGTTCTGAGGGGCTGTAAGGGTTTGACAGGTACTGATTCGTGTGCAACATGTCTTCAAAATATTTAACAAGACTGGAAAATTCAGATTGTTCGAAATGTTTCAACATTATGATGCTACGTTTTACTCGGTCTTGTGTAGCTTGAGACCAATACGCTGAGAGGAAGGCATGATAAAATTCTCCTTCACTGTGACAATCGTGAATGAATGATCGCATTCTTTCAGCTGGTTCATTCTCTAAGTAGCCACACATAAATTATAATCTGTGCTCTAATGACTAGTTGGGAGGAAAACAATGAGAGAATTTATGGAGCCACGCTGTGGATGAATGTCCTTGCCAGAATTCTTAAATGTTTTGAATTTACGTGTAGTAATGAACAGCTTATAGTCAAAATCATCGTGTCGGCGAGTAGCATACCGGTGATTGTTATGTCGTGTCGGCGGTTCCATCTCAAAATTCGGTGCACCTTGCCAATTTCTTTCATAATTTCCGAAATGCCCTGTGTTATTATTTTGTGGCTTTTCCGTATTTCTAAGTCCCTCTTCCCGTGTTGGAGTGCGAGTGTCCTCTGAAATATGTAATTTTTGTATTACTTGTGCCAACTAATCTTGTACTTCCCGGATTTCTCTTTTGTGTTGCGTATTAATTTGATTCTGATTTTGTTTGAATTTCTTAATTTGTTCATACTCTTCTGTGTCAGTGATGGCTACAGGTCTTGTGTCATTCAGATCATCATCTACCTTTGCAGATAAGTTAGTGAACTGATCCGAAAGTTCGGCTACTTCCGCCGATAGTGTACTTATTTCCTCAGTGTGTTTTTCTGAACCAAGTTTCAGAGTGTCCATTTGTGTTGAAATCGTATCTACTGTGTCCTTTAAGTTTTCCTGAGTTTTTGCAAGTTGCGTAACCGAATCGGTAGATGCAACTGAGTCAATTTTAACTTGCAAGGTCTCATGATTTTCTTGAACAATAGTTTGCAGTTCTTTTATGGCTGCTTCGTGATTCTGTAATGTATTTTCATGCCGCGAAAAAATAGGTTTGAAATGCTCACAAATTTGTGTTTTTACGTCATTACAGACTTTTTGACATTTCGATTCGATTTTATGTAACTCAGTAGTTAAACCTTCACGTGTTTGTTCAAGCGTATGTTCCACTGAGTCTAACTTTTGAAGCTTTTGTTCCATTGCGTCTAACTGTTGCTGTGTTTGTCTCTGGTGTTGTTCCATTGTGTCTAACTTTTGAAGATTTTGTTCCATTGTGTCTAACTTTTGTAGCCTTTGTCCCATTTGTTGCATTAACTGTAATAACAATGCACTGGTGTCTGAAACATGTTCCTCAGTGCTTTTCGGCAGTGAAGTTGCACCGGCAACATTCACATTTTGACAAGCAGAAAATGTGTCTTGACTTATTTGAGAAACCGGTGAGGACCCAAAACCTGAATCTGCAGTATTTGCAAGATTGTGTCCTGTCATTCCCGATTCCTGAGGCGGGTTGTTGCCGACCGATCGATCGATAATGCTTTCCTGTTCACTAATTGTTTCACTGTCTATACCATTGTTTGCCGCCCACTCCATTTCCCTACGCACATTTACCAAATTACTATGTTGAACATTAGTTAATTCATTACACAGCGGCGCTAACACGCTGCTTTCGTCTTCACTGTCATTTCTCAGTTTACTTTGGAGCCTAGTCTTACGTCTTTCACACGCCATAATTGTCACAATATTTCACACGATAACACAGAAAAGCACAATTTGAAGAGCAAAATAAGAAAACACATTAACATAGCACTGAAAATATCTCGATAATTGCAAGCGCAGCTGCGAAATACTTGGTGCAAATCTACATGAATGCCACAACTGTTTTACTGTACAACAATGAAAAACTACAACTACAAAGGAAATTCTCTCTATGATTACGCGCTAGCAAGAAACAATAGCTACACTAATTACACAAGCAACAAGAAAAAAATCAGAAGATTCCTCTGAGGTATCCTCGGCTAAGGGTCGACATATGAAACGTCCCATTAGAACAATTATACATGACTGTGCTTAAACTGATACACAATATTTTTAGCGCAACGCAATCTGACTTTCCAAAATCCGTACAAAAGAGTGGCCCTGACTAACATTAACCTATACGTTTCACAAATCACTTACCTCACAAAAATCTTCGTTACTCGAACTACTGAAATACAGCGAGCGCCACTACTGCCAGCAAAATAAAAGATTCAAACTACTGAAGGCACTAACTACTGATAGGCACAGTTAGCAAAAGAAAGATTTTGATAGACAACAAACAATGTATTTACCTTAATACTGTTCAAAAGTCATAATATATATATCAGTCCATGAATCCGATATTATAAATTTACTCCTTCTGATGGACACACGTCTAGATCGTCCGCTTTCAAAATTCCGCCATCTCTCTCCCCACATCCACCACTGTGGCGACTCACCTCCAACTGCGCAATGCTACGCGCTGCTAACATCCAGCTGCCCAACACTACAATGGCCGACAACAATGCAAATTAGCCACAGACTGCACACAGCACAGCTAGTGATTTTCATACAGAGCGCTACGTGGCGTTACCAATAAGAAAACCTAAACAGCCTACTTACAGTGTAACCAATGGCACCCCATACCATCACGCCGGGTGATACGCGAGTGCGGCGATGACGAATACACGCTTCCAATGTGCATTCACCGCGATGTCGCCAAACACGGATGCAACCATCGTGATGTTGTAAACAGAAAATGGATTCATCCGAAAAAATGACTTTTTGCCATTCGTGCACCCAGGTTCGTCGTTGAGTACACCATCACAGACACTCCTGTCTGTGATGCAGCGTCATGGGTAACCGCAGCCACCGTCTCCGAGCTGATAGTCCATGCTGCTGCAAACGTCGTCGAACTGTTCGTGCAGATGGTTGTTGTCTTGCAAACGTCCCCATCTGCTGACTCAGGGATCGAGACATGGCTGCACGATCCGTTACAGCCATGCGGATAAGATGCCTGCCATCTCGAGTGCTAGTGACACGAGGCCGTTAGGATCCAGCACGGCATTCCGTATTACCCTCCTGAACCCACCGATTCCATATTCTGCTAACAGTCACTAGATCTCGACCAACGCGAGCAGCAATGTCGCGATACGATAAACCGCAATCGCGATAGGCTACAATCCGACCTGTATCAAAGTCTGAAACGTGATGGTACGCATTTCTCCTCCTCACACGAGGCATCACAACAACGTTTCACCAGGCAACACCGGTGAGCTGCTGTTTGTGTATGAGAACTCTGTTGGAAACTTCCCTCATGTCAGCACGTTGTAGATGTCGTCACCGGCGCCAACATTGTGTGAATGCTCTGAAAATCTAATCGTTTACATATCACAGCATCTTCTTCCTGTCCGTTAAATTTCACGCCTGTAGCGCGTCATCATCGTTGTGTAGCAATTTTAATGGCCAGTAGTGTAGTACTGAAGTTTAGCAGCAGACGTGTACCGAAAAAAAGATACATCTATAAGCTCTACATTATGTTAGATGTGGCATACGCTGGGTGGTGCATCTGCAGTTCTCTGTAGCTTCAGCTGTCAACGGTATCCAAGGTACACGCCATTTTCTCGGTTAGACCCTCCAATGAGTACACAGAAAAGTAGCAGTCCAGTTCAATATCTGATAAAAAGTATCCGGACAACCCGATGTAGTGAGGAATTGACCATCTGATGTCACGAGAGGCATGCCCGCCACTATAAAAGGACATAGGGAGTATTGTGTAGTCGGTAGAGAGGGAGTAATAACAGGATGTGTCGGCTAGGAGAGCTCAGTGACGTTGGATGTGGACTAGTCATTGGACGCCATCCGAATAACAGATCTATCAGGGACATTTCAATCCTTCTAAAGCTGCCAAAGAATGACTGTTGGTAATTTGACGGTGAAGTACAAACGCGAAGAACAGTCACAACAAACCGAGACCAGGTAGACTTCATGTACAGACAGAATGGGACCATTGAGCATTGCGGGGAGTGGTAGTAAAAAATCGCACGAAATCAGCAGAAGCAGTGCTACCTGAAACTCTTTCTCAGAAAAGAAAGCTAATTATATCCATATAGACGATGGACACTTGTTACAAAACAGCAAAACAGTCTCTGTATGTCCATCTTTTCAGAGATGATTGCGGGACTCGGCTATTGAATACAAAATGTCAGATCAGCCGTCTAATTTCCATATTGTATTTTATTGGGCTACCAGTTTCGGCGATTTACTACGCCATCTTCCGGCTCTCTGACCGATGTGTAGGAAGATTCCAATCTCGGTTCAGGTCAAAATAGGGGCCAGCATTCAAAGATTGGTGTCTGTAGATTTCTGCTTGATGTGGAATGAGTTGCACGCAAATGGTTTCATATTTGACTGTAGACAAGGCGAAACCAGTATATACTTCAGTTTCGTCGTTTTGTGAGTTCCTGAGTCGTGTATGAAATGAAAGTTTTGGCAGCTGCACGTCGCACAAGTTGTGAGTTAAAGCTTCTTGCGTGGAATCGCTGCATAAGAAACGTGTTTCGATTCGTGACTTGATGAAGAAAAGACGTCAGCTCGGTTGCTCAGCATCCTTGCCGAAATAATTTATAACGGAAGATTCAAGAAGTCCTTTTAATTATCTTAGAACGTCACCAGAACTGTTCACATTTGTTCTAAATAGAGTTGATTATGAAATAAGGAATAAAGGTACTGTAATGCATGAAGCACTGTCACCAGAACTGAAATTACGTATCATATTGCGTGCATTACAATCGAGAACACTCGGCATGCTATAAGATGAGGTTTTAGTTGGTGATGGCGCTATTTCATTAACACCAGTAATTATCAACATTAACAGTAATACTTATTAACATTAGCAACAATAAATATTCGAAGCAGGCCGCATTAAGAAGAGAATGGTTTGTTGAATGCTCGTTTGAAGACAGATCTGTACAGTGGCAATATTTTAAAATTCTAACATATGTGAATGGGGAGCACTGCAGCGACGTTTTAGATAGATGAATACTGAATAAAGAATGCAGCTTCTTGAATTTGTATAGCCTTCCCTCCTGTCAACAATGTTCCTTAACAAAGAGTTGGGCAACTCCAACGATGGGATTTTAGTCTTGTAGACGAGAACATTGCCACAGCTGGAATTACACTTGCTTGTATTTTTCTTAATTCAGTTGTATATATGCTCCTAACTGAATAAATTTTGCCCTGCAGCTCAGATATTGTCAAACCATCTATGTTATGATCGCACATGACAGTCTCAGCGGCACCAATATGTTGCTTATTTTTGTAATCAGCATCACTGAAATCCCGCAAACACCTATGCAAAGCATAGATATCCAAAAAGCGAACACTATTCTCAGTTCCCCACTTCATATTTTAGTTTGTCTACACCCTACAAACACGCATAACCTCAAAACTCATGCAACTAGTGTCGCCAAAGTTGGAACACGCCCAAAGTGTTTACTTTCACCAACGAGTGAATGCGGCGCGCATTCGCAGTGGCCGGTACCACAGTTTCCTGCAACCTAGTGTCGTCGTGTAAACTAAGCTTAACTCGGGCATAATTTCTGCCAAGAGAGTCAGCTGGAGACGTCTGTCGCTGATTGTAAGAGCGCTTAAATAAGCCAGTCACAGGCCAGTTAAATGATTAATAACTGCTCGTGAGTTGCACCAACATTTTTCCAACGGTCCAATTCTGTTAGCTCCGACATCATGTACTCATAGCTACACAGAACACTGTTCTGAGTACACCTGACACTCGAAGCGTATTGAAGGCATTGCCGCCGCGCGGGATTAGCCGAGCGGTCTGTGGCGCTGCAGTCATGGACTGGGCGGCTGGTCCCGGCGGAGGTTCGAGTCCTCCCTCTGGCATGGGTGTGTGTGTTTGTCCTTAGGATAATTTTGGTTAAGTAGTGTGTAAGCTTAGGGACTGATGGCCTTAGCAGTTAAGTCCCATAAGATTTCACAATCATTTGAACATTTGAAGGCATTGCGGCGCTGAGTGCCGGCGCGGTTAGAGGCGCTATGTCACTTATTGCGCGGTCCATCCCGCCGGAAGTTCGATGATGATGATAATGATGTTTGGTTTGTGGAGCGCTCAACTGCGTGGTTATCATCGCCCGTACAAATTCCCAACCTTGCTCAGTCCGAACTCGTCACTTTCACGACTGATGATGAAATGATGAGGACAACACAAACACCCAGTCATCTCGAGGCAGGTGAAAATCCCTGACCCCGCCGGGAATCGAACCCGGGACCTCGTGCTCCGGAATCGAGAACGCGACCACGAGACCACGAGCTGCAGACCTGGATGTTCGAGTTCTCCGTCGTGTATGGATGTATGCGTTGTTCTTAGCATAAGTTAGTTTAAGTAGTGTGTAAGTCTAGGGACCGATGACCTCAGCAGTTTGGTCCCTTATGAATTCACACACATTTGAACATTTTTTGAACATTGAAGGCACTACACAGGTGCCGCTCGTGGTCAGATACAACAGAACAGTCCGCATACTTAGCTAGCATCTGCATTTATGTTGAAGCAGGCGTTACCATATTTTTTTCCAACACATGTATGTATGCTATATGTCTACTGTATCCTGCTTTTAGTGTATTTACCAACTCATTAAGTTTCGATGATGGTGCGTTTCTGTTTCTGAATCCGTCGCTGTACGCGTCACTATCGATTAAAGTGTAAAATGGCAGCAGCAGTGCAAGAAATGAAATGGGTGAAATGGCTCTGAGCACTATGGGACTTAACTGCTGAGGTCATCAGTCCCCTAGAACTTAGAACTACTTAAACCTAACTAACCTAAGGACATCACACACAGCCATTCCCGAGGCAGGATTCGAACCTGCAACCGTAGCGGTCACGCGGTTCCAGACTGAAGCGCCTAGAACCGCACGGCCACACCGGCCGGCCAAATATTTATTATTACGATTACAGTTTCTGCCTTAGGTTCTGTTTACAGCATCATGATGGTCGCATCCGTGTTTGGTGACATCGCGGTGAACGCACATTGGAAGCGTGTATTCGTCATCGCCATACTGGCGTATCACCCGGCGTGATGGTACGGGGTGCCATTGGTTACACGTATCGGTCACCTCTTGTTGTCATTGACGGCACTTTGAACAGTGGACGTTACATTTAAAATGTGTTGCGACCCGTGGCTCTACCCTTCATTCGATCCCTGCGAAACCCTACATTCCAGCAGGATAATGCACGACCGTATGTTGCAGGTCCTGTACGGGCCTCTCTGGATACAAAAAAGTTCTACTGCTGCCCTGGCCAGCACATTCTCCAGATCTCTCACCAACTGAAAACGTCTGGTCAATGGTGACTGAGCAACTGGCTCGTCACAATACGCCAGTCACTACTCTTGATGAACTGTGGTATCGTGTTGAAGCTGCATGGGCAGCTGTACCTGTACAAGCCATTCAAGCTCTGTTTGACTCAATGCCCAGGCGTATCATGGCCGTTATTACGGCCAGAGGTGGTTGTTCTGGGTACTGATTTGTCAGTATCTATGCACCCAAATTGCGTGAAAATGTAATCACATGTCAGTTCTAGTATAATATATTTGTCCAATGAATACCCACGTATCATCTGCATTTCTTCTTGGTGTAGCAGTTTTAATGGCCAATAGTGTATATGTTTCGTGCATGGTGTCCTAGGTGAAAGCGGCAGCATCTACACAAGCCAAATGTTTCACATGGCACTGAGCACACACACCACATAAAACAAAGGGAGAAGTCGGTTGCGGCTGTAAGTTGCCTAGTTTATGGACATAAAAATACAATAATAAGTTCTGAACATTGCAAAGACAGTATATCTGAATATATTTGTAAGCCCTAAAATAGCGACGGAGTTGCAGCAGTCTGGTTTAGGCCCATCAGGACCAAACTGTAATCAAAGTAGAAAACAAGAAATCATAAGTGAAGTAGAGAAAAATCATAGCGTAAACAGCTAAAACCTGACTCCTATACAGGTATCTGGATGACACTTATTTATAGCCTCACACATAGCTACTGCAGTGCAGGAGCACAGGGTGAGCCAGCTTTTTGTGCTCAGTGCGTCGCAAGTGACGAATACTGCGGCCCATGTCGAACAGCGCTCCTTGCCGGATGGCTGCAGTGTCTTCACTGCCGAGCTGGTGGCCATCTCTCGTGCCCTTGAGCATATTCGTTCCTCCCCCAGTGTGTCCTACATGGTATGCAGTGATTCGCTGAGCGGTTTACAGTCCATTGATCAGTGCTACCCAAGCCATCCTCTGGTAGTTTCCATCCAGGAGTCGGTTTATGCCTTCGAACGATCTGGTCGATCATTAGTCTCTGTATGGACCCCGGGGCATATCGGAATCCCGGGAAATGAGCTACTTGACAGCCTGGCCAAACAGGCCACTGGTAAGTCGCTTCTGGAGATTGGCATACCCGAACCTGACCTCCGATCGGTGTTACGTCGTAAAGTTCTCGTGATTTGGGATGCTGAATGGCGCAGCTTAGTTACGCCCAATAACCTCCGCGCCATCAAGGAGATCACAAATGAGTGGAATTCGTCTCTGCGGGCTTCTCGCAAGGACTCTGCGGTCCTCTGCTGCCTTCGCATCGGCCACACTAGGCTGACGCATGGCTGTCTTCTCCGGCATGAGGCCCCACCATGTTGTCGCTGCGGTTCCCGTTTGACAGTAGTCCACATTTTGTTGGACTGTCCACATCTAGCCGTTCCGAGACGGAATTTTAATCTTCCTGCCACATTTCCTTCGATTTTAGGAGACGATGCCTCCACAGCTAACTTGGTTTTACGTCTTCAACGTGAAACCGGTTTTTATTCTTCGGTTTAAGCTTTAGTTCCTGTCCTTTGCCTCCCTGTGCTTTCTACTCTAGTACTTTTAGGTTGGAGATTTTAATGTGTTGTAGAGTGGCTGGCTCATCCTTTTTTATCCTCGTGATCAGCAAGCCCGGGTCATCTGCTCTACTGTTTTAAGCTCTTCTGCCTGTTTCTTGTATGTCTGTGCTCTTCTTTTCTTCTGTTGTCCCTGGTGTGTTCAGTTTTTTTTTCTTTTTTTCCGTCCCTCTCTTGTAAGTTTTCCATTTTAACCCATGGACTTGGTGCAATGGAACAAGGGACCGATGGACATGCAGTTTGGTCCCTTTAAACTTCAAACCCATCCCCCCCCCCCTCCCGTTTGTATTCCTCTCTTCCCTACATATGTTCATCTCACCTTGCCTTTTGTGGTGAACATTTTAAAGTGTTGCAGAGTGGCTGGCTCATCTTCTTTTTATTTTGTGATCAGCCAGCCCAGACCGTCTGCACTGTCTGCACTATGGCTTTAAGGCCTCTTCTACTTTAGCTTATGGTGTATGTCTTCCCCGGTTTTTGTTCATGCCATACGTTTTCCTTTTAAGTGTGGTTCCATATTCCTTTTCCCCCTTTTACTTTCCGAACCGTACTATGGGAGTTGTTTCACCCTGAGCCTTTTTTGAGTCAAGAACAAGGGACTGATGACCGTGTAGTTTTGTCCCTTTATCCCTCAAACCAACCAACCAACGAATACTGCACTCGTTTTGCGGGCTACGTGGGCTTTCTGACCGTGGTATTTCCGACCTTTTATAGATGCTACAGATACCGTAAGACTTCCGACCAAGTATTTTTGCATCGTGGGTTTTCCGACCAGACCCTCCTCCGCTACTGATTGACGACAGTCCCACACCAGCAGCGGATGTGTTGTCATCGTCAGTCAGGCGGTGTCCTAGACGTCAGCCTCGGTTTCCAGATTGTTTCACAGGCTTCAGGTACTTGAGTTCTATACACTGTGAGCAACGTAAACAACTTCAGCAACCAAAGGGAAGCAGTGTCCTCTCAAGGATGGTCATCGCTACCGGATGCCCAGGAAATGTGATTACAATACGAACTAGTCGTGCGTCAAATCCGAATGGAGGAAGTGCAAGGACTATTTCAAAATTGCAAATGGCAGAATCAAGGCAGAACAGCAACATGCCTACTTGACGAAGCAGATTTGCAGATTAAGAAACGAGTGATTACAGAAAAAGAGACCATGAAGAAAAGATAGCGTCTGTTTTCCAAATTTTTAAAGAGCAATGCCAATATTTGAAAGATAAAGGTTTTTAGATTTGCTGAAATATGTCAAGTAATGAGAACTCAAAACTGCATTGTGTAAGCCAAGCAGGGAAGCTATTGTGATGATTCAGATCCCTGGCTCTATTTCGTCTGTGGAAGTAAATACAAGAATTAGGATTAATTGAGGACTACAGGGCTAGCGAAGAAGTCCGGTTGTTTGGCCGTATGTGTGCTGCAGTGGCACCTCTTCCACCAAACGGTGTTGATAAATCGTGGATGGAAAAAATGAAGGAAATGCCCAGTGAAGAAAAGGTTATGAAATTCGCAGACTATGATTATGCTCAATGATGGAAAATCCCAGTATACCAGTTGTGGAATGTTTTTATCCGGCAACACAGGACCACAAATGCTGTCGAAGACAGGCATATGAATCGCCTCAATAGATCAAAAACATTCTAGCTTATTGCAAGAACCCCCCACTCGCATTAAACTTCCAGAAATGTTTGTTTCTCCGGTGAGTCCGTAGATGGTGGTATCAGGGGCGTCTAGTGTAACTGACCACGCTTTCCCAGTCCGTCCTTGAACTGACTTAGGGAGCCGCCAGGTAGGAATTCTTCCCATCTGCTATGTGGAGATGTTCAAGTAGTTTTACGTCCACTTGCACAGCCGTAGCAGCGCCGTCGTATTCTGAAAGCACAATACTAATGTCTACCTTTTAAGTAGTGAAGCGAGAAGTTTTTGTGCAACTAATTTTACACCAGATGCCATTATGGTGCGTTTATTTAAGAAACAGTGTAAAGTGAACTTGTACACACTGATTATAAGCTAACCATCAACGGTACAAGACCATGGTCTACCGCATGACTACATCCAAAGGCATCCTATCAATGACTGTCAACTATGGCGCAACTTCAGCGTACTAAGACGGTACATCTTAGGTATGTCAAAGTTATTCATTTATTTATGAATATCAACATTTCCTGGCCCTTTAAAATTACTGAACGATTGTGTGTTCGACCCGTAGACTCCTAATGTCTGAGTGCAAAGGCAACTTTTGTTAGCAAATTATGTTAACAATTACTTTATTCGCACCAGAATCAATGTACTTTCCCTACATATCTCTTTGCTGACGGCACAAGCGATTTCTGCGTCGGCACCTTATCCCACTGGCTCTGAGAGCGCCAGATGCCCAACCGCCTCTGCTAGCCAGTGTGGAAACCTACAACTCGGTCCTAACTCCATACGTATGCGAAACAGCAAGACTGTAAATAAAGTAAACTGCGCTCTTATCTGCAAATAATGGGCACCTTACAGTATACTTCCTAGTAAAGAAGCTAAATGCTATATTTAAAATTAAAAAAGATTCCATTGCTCTGCCTCCTCAAAAAAGGAAAAAAGTTACGTAGATCTTTACAAAAGACATTGTTAGAATATATAGTGACATGGGGAATTTAAGACGTTTAAAACCGCTGGCTTTCTTACAAAAAATTGTGTGAGAATATAAAACTCATAAAACAAGAAAAGTTTAATCATTTGCTACAGAAGAAAGAAAAAATGTAAGAAAGCGAAGATAAAAACATTAAAAAGGTAAAAATAAAATTATATAAAGTAATAAAAAACATTTAAATGTGCCTAGCAAGTCCTAAGCTAGACTAAAATGTAAAGGGACGTTATTGACAAAACAGTTGGCATAGCTTCCCCCACTACTGCAGCTTCTTTGGTGATCGGAAAAATCACGGCTGAAATATGTGTCGTCGGAAATCACCCCATTGACATAACGATGTCTATAGACAGTATTTATTGTGTACCACTTGTTAAATCGAAATTTGTCCATGAAACAGAAGAAGTTGTCCGGGAGAAATGATTTTGAGTTAGATTTAAAACTTACTTTCTACATCTACATCTACATCCATACTCCGCAAGCCACCTGACAGTGTGTGGCGGATGGTACCTTCAGTACCTCTATCGGTTCTCCCTTCTATTTCAGTCTCGTATTGTTCGTGGAAAGAAGGATTGTCGGTATACTACTGTGTGGGCTCTAATCTCTCTGATTTTATCCCCATGGTCTCTTCGCGAGATATACGGAGGAGGGATCAATATACTGCTTGACTCTTCGGTGAAGGTATGTTCTCGAAACTTTAACAAAAGCCCATACTGAGCTACTGAGCGTCTCTCCTGCAGAGTCTTCCACTGGAGTTTATCTATCATCTCCGTAACGCTTTCGCGATTACTAAATGATCCTGTAACGAAGCGTGCTGCTCTCCGTTGGGTCTTCTCTATCTCTTCTATCAACCCTATCTGGTACGGATCCCACACTGCTGAGCAGTATTCAAGCAGTGGGCGAACAAGCGTACTGTAACCTACTTCCTTTGTTTTCGAATTGCATTTCCTTAGGATTCTTCCAATGAATCTCAGTATGGCATCTGCTTTACCGACGATCAACTTTTTATGGTCATTCCATTTTAAATCACTCCGAATGCGTACTCCCAGATAATTTATGGAATTAACTGCTTCCAGTTGCTGACCTGCTATTTTGTAGCTAAACGATGAGGGATCTTTCTTTCTATGTATTCGCAGCACATTACACTTGTCTACATTGAGATTCAATTGCCATTCCCTGCACCATGCAAATCCTCCTGCTTTCTGTCAGACATTTTATGTTATTGGACAAATGATGAAGATATTTATTGCTGCATACTGAACTCCTTTACGAGTTGCTGGCAGCATTGATAACAGGTAAGAAAGTCCATTGTTCCTTCTAATTTTATTTTGTGAATATCACTGTTATTCTCAAATTGTAATCGATTATTTACGACGAATTTCATTAGCGAAAATATGTACTGTGGTGGCACAGTTAAAATGCCTAACTCCTTGAAGAGGTACCTACAAGACTTCAGTCGGTGTACACCACATATTATTTTTACTGCTCGCTTTGTGCAATCAATATTTCCTATCTAACTGATGAGTTACCTCATAAAACTAATCCATAAGACATTACTGAGTGGAAATACGCAAAATATATCTGGAGGTTCATTTTGTTCGTTTCCAAGATTAGCAATAATACGAAACGCAGAAGCAACCGAACTTAGCTTTTTGAGAATCTCGTTATTACGCTTATTCCAGTTCATATTTTTATCAATATGTACACCCAAAACTCTGGAACATTCTACCGTATTACTGACTCCTGCTCACGTGCTGCATCAGTTGTTGGTAAGACTGTATTTGTAGTACAGAACTGAAAAAATGCGTTTTTGTTTCGTTATTTTTTTCGAAATTTAGAGAGAGTCAATTTTGTGACGACCATTTTATGATTCTCTGGAAAATACCGTTTACCATTTCTTCTGTTGCTTTCTCTACAACAGAATTTATTAAAACACTATATCGACTGCAAAAAGTACCTATTACGCTTGTTGAATATCACTGGAAGATCATTCACATATGTAAGGAATAGGAGTGGACCCAAAATTGAAACTTGTGGGACTCCCTTTGTGATTTCTCCACAGCAACTGAACGTTTGCTCCTTTCCAGCATTTTTCAACTATTAAGCACAATCTTTCGCATTCTCTTAGTTAAGTATGACTCTACCAACTGTGCATAAAGCTACAAGTTCCATAAAACTTGAGACAGTAACATGACCTAAACCATCAAACGCCTTTCAATGATCACAAAAATAGCAAAAAATGGTTCAAATGGCTCTGAGCACTATGGGACTTAACATCTCAGGTCATCAGTCCCCTAGACTTAGAATAACTTAAACCTAACTAACCTAAGGACATCACACACATCCATGCCCAGGCAGGATTCGAACCTGCGACCATAGCAGCAGCGCTGTTCCGGACTGAAGCGCGTAGAACCGCTCGGCCACAACGGTCGGTAAAAAAAATAGCAACTGGCGATATTTTATTATTTAAGTCCTGTCCCATTTGATGAGTGAATTTATAAATAGCATTCTCAGTGGAACAACCCTTCTAGAATCCAAACTATGATATGCAAAGTAAATTGTTTCCATGTAAGTGTGAGACTACTCTTGACTACTACATTGCTACTTCGAATAATTTGGCTAAAGATGTCACTAAGGAAACTGGAAGATGATTCTTTAAATTCTGTCTTTGCACCTTTCTTATGAAAAGGTTTAACAATTTCATATTTTAATCTATCCGAAAAAATTCCCTGTGCGAGTGATGAATTGCACATATCACTAATGGCAGTACTTACACAAATCGAAAAACTTTTCCGAATTCTGTCTGAAATTCCATCGACACCACATGAGCTTCTGACCATTTTGTTTTAGAATTTTTATAATCCTGTTAACTTCAGTAATGGATGTTGGTACTACTTCCAGCTGCTTGAAGTTAATATACTCTAGTGCTTCTTCGACCAAACCATTTACTCCTATTTTTGTCGCTACATTAGAAAGTGACAATAGTTTGAAGTTTGTACCCCGTCATTTTTATTTCTATTTTATTAGAGAAACTCATATAAGCTACTATTCAAAATGCATTTTGATTTACTGTATTTGTGTTCTTCTATGTTTACCTAATTCCTGTCGAATGTGACAACGAAAATGGAGATGCGAGCTTTGGGACCAGTACCTAAAGTGTGTGTCTGACTTTCAGAATGACGCTCTTCTGCAAAGCTTGTTGCAGAGATAGATAAAAAATGAAGAAAAATCCTCAATTTATTTCCGTGTAGGAGATCTAGGAAAAGAACGAGTGCAAAGTGTTGAATGTTACTAGAAAAAAATACTTGCAGATATAATGTATAATGCAGGTATAATGTCGGTCAGTCCAACGATTTTCATCTGTCACTATTCATTTCGTTCACCTCTGGCAACTTTTGTTAATGTGAAAAATAGCGATTTGCACCGATTTTCGGAATTCTTGTTAAAATGTAGGTCTCTCTATAATCCTTATAGGGCGACTGGTAATTCATTTCAAAGGTCAGAGTAACGGCATACCACCTCCATAGGCAGTAGAAGAATGTCTAAATTATTTCGATCAAATTAGTGTTAAAATATCCAGTGTTGGATGCTGCGAAGATCACGTGGCGGAGATCGTTCCTATGCTGATCCTTCAGTAAAGGAAATTCCGCTTTCTCACGAGCAGTAAACAAATACGGAAGGAACTGAATAAAGTCTTAAAAACTTCCAAGACAGCGCCGAAACTATCTAAACTTGGTGACGATGTCCACTGAAGTAAGTTAATTAGATCCACGGGCCCTTCATTTCATTACATATATTCCTTGAATGAATGAGATCGTGTGCTGCGTTTGCTTGAGAAACACCTACTGCGAAGGGTGAGAAGCGGAGCATCCGACATCTCGCGGCGCAACAGGTGAACTAGGGGAGTCAGCACACTTTCCTTTCTGCTCGCTGTCACCTTATAACGATGCCTAGTAAAGTGCTGTGTTGTTCAAGCCAACATTCGGGTGGTTGAGAGCTTAACTAAACTACACAACCAATAACGTAATACACGTGATGTACATTCGTTGCATACCCTGAGATGAATCAGTATATCATTAATGTGGTGTCACCGCCAGACACCACACTTGCTAGGTGGTAGATTAAATCGGCCGCGGTCCATTTAGTACATGTCGGACCCGCGTGTCGCCACTGTGTGATCGCAGAACTAGCGCCACCACAAGGCAGGTCTCGTGATACGAACAAGCACTCGTCCCAGTTGTACTGACGACCTAGCTAGCGACTAGATGTACGAAGCCTTTCTCTCTCATTAGCCGAGAGACAGAATAGCCTTCAGCTAAGTTAATGGCTACGAACTAGCAAGGCGCCATTAGCCTTACAGTGATTGTTATTAAAGTCTCCTGTGTATAGTCAAGAGCGATGTACCACAATGATTGATTAAAGATAACTATTAATCCAGCTACGTACTTTTCTTCATAGCATTAATTACGTAGCCTGTTCCAGTACTTGACGCCCGTCGGCGTGTGTGTGTACGCGTGCCTTTCTTTCGGCTACCCGTCACTGTGGACTGGCTGCCTTGTCAGTCCACTTCAATTAATATGATTGCCGATCATTAGCCCTGGATCTACGATATTTCCGAACCGGGGCAAAAACTTGATAGTGGCGCCCTCCTCACCCCTCCCCCCCCCCACCCTCGCCCCACACCAACGAGCGTTGAGATAGGATGTCAAACATTTTTTAAAAAATCAATTTTTCCACAATATGTTCATCTTTCTGAGAGTTTGATATTTAAAATATGCATATTCGAGGAAATGTAAGACATGTTATTCGGTTTTAAGTGTGCCAAAGCGTAGTGCCAAGCCTCTTCACACAGCGTTCTTATTGCACATCACTGTATTTGGCCTGTGGAATTCAAATGTGTATATTTTGTAATGGAAGCCATCAAACCTATATTCAAGATAGTGGAAATTAAAATGTCCTGTGGTGCCTCTCTTGCATCCAGTCGGCGGTTTGACATCTACCCTCTTTAAAAAAAAAAAAAAAAAAAAAAAAACTCACAATTAATTCTGGGTGGGATTATTTGTGAATTGAGAACTCTTCAGAAAATTTGCGCTTCTTGTTTCGCATTAGCTAATAACTTTCTCTTTTGTATGACATAAAATTAAATGTAGGGAACATAAAACCAATAAAAGCAAGAGACAAGCAAAGCAGCACACATTTCTTCAGTCCTTATGTCCCAGCATCTTTTTCTCTCTATCTTGCTACAGCTTTACACGGCGTGCTTTCCTTTCTGCGGAAGAATCTATTACGTAAACAAAGTTCGTCAAACATTTTGCTAAATGAAAAATCAAAATATCATTGTCTCATACTGAAAAAACTGCTAATACGAACAGTACCCAAGACTGGTGTGGCTTCTCGATTTGATTACATCTCTTTTGCCATCGTTCTAATAATCTATCAAAAATAAAAGCTCAGGATCACTGACAATATGGCAACATTGACAGTTCAGCACCTATTTAACAACATTTTAAGATGTAATAAATGTCGTACTCCTCGGATATTGTGGGACTCTTGCAGTCAAAAGCTGCATTTTGCCAACGACCTGTCCACCATCTATGTCCGCCCCAACGCCCCTATTCCCTTCGACTTCCTCTCCCACATCGTCCGTATCTTCTCCTCCTATGTGATTGTCGCCGACCTCAACATCCATAGTCGTTCCGCTGCCCAGTTACGGCGGTGGCATCGGTTCCTCTCCTCCCTTCAAGGCGACATCATCCCCATCCCCCAACACACCCGTCCCAAATCCAACTCCACTCCCGATGTTATCCTCTCCTCCCCCAACCTCCTTGGCCGCATAACGGTGGATGTCCTGGAGCCTATTGGTAGCGACCATCTCCCTGTCCTTCTCACCGTTTCAGACGGTCGTCGCCCCCGCCCCGACCCTCGTAATGACCCTCCCTCCCCCTAAGTACATCCATGACTATTCCCGTGCCAACTGGAATGCCTACCGGAATACCCTCTCCACCAGGTCGATAGCCACCCTTTCACCTACCACCACCCCGACAATGTCACCCATGCCGCCTCCTTTCTCCAGCAGACCTTGTCTGAGGCCGTGGAGGCCCATGTCCCTACTGTCGCCATCCACCCCCAGGCCGTCCTCCTCCTCCATGAATCCCGCTGTCTCTAACATGCCTTCCTCCACACGCATCACCTGGACACCCTACGACGCCACCGGCAACTCCAGCGACACATTCGTAATTTGCTCGCGGCTAAGAAACGCCGGGACTGGCGACAGACATGCACCCGTTTAAGTGTTACCCTACCTATCAACTCGTCCAAGTTCTGGTCAGCCTTCCGTCGCCTTACCAGAACTAAACCCTCCCCCTATACCATGATGAGCACCCCTTCCCTGACTCCCATAGTAAGGCCAATCACTTTGCCTCCTACCTCTCCGATGTATTTTCCATCCCCGATGATCCCCAGTTCGATTACTTCCTCTTCCCGGATATCCGCGATCGAACTGACACCTCCGTCCCTCCCCTTGCTCCTGGTTTCCAGTACTTGGACACCATTGCACACATGGAACTCAATGCCCCTATCACTACACAGGAGCCCGCATCTCGTGGTCGTGCGGTAGTGTTCTCGCTTCCCACGCCCGGGTTCCCGGGTTCGATTCCCGGCGGGGTCAGGGATTTTCTCTGCCTCGTGATGGCTGGGTGTTGTGTGCTGTCCTTAGGTTAGTTAGGTTTAAGTAGTTCTAAGTTCTAGGGGACTGATGACCATAGATGTTAAGTCCCATAGTGCTCAGAGCCATTTGAATCATTTGAACTACACAGGATCTCATTGCTACACTCTGCACAAAACGCAACACCGCTCCTGGTCACGATCGTGTCACCTACCGTCACCTTCGTGAAGCCCCTGTCTCTTTCCTCTCCACCCTGGCCAGGCTCTACAATGTACTCCTGTCCACCGGTTACTACCCCGACTTGTGGAAAACCTCCCGTATCCTCATGTTCCTTAAACCTGGCAAACCGCCGTCCGCCGTCTCCTCCTACTGTCCCATCAGCCTTACCTCGGTCTTCAGCAAGGTCCTGGAATCTATCCTCACCCGACGCATCCACCAGCATCAATGCCAGCACTGCCTCCTTCCCGTTACCCAGTGTGGCTTTCGGCCGTCCTTCTCTTCCGACGACCTTCTCCTTCACCTCACTCATCTCCTTTCCGACCAGCTTAATTCCCGTCACTCCGCAATCTTTCTCTCCATGGACCTCGAACGTACTTATTACCGCGTATGGCATTCCGGTCTCCTCTTCAAGCTCCAAACCTTCGCCCTTCCCATTAACTATGTCCGTCTGATCGGCTCCTTTCTCTCCCGCCGTCCTTCCTATGTCACCATCCATAACACAGATTCCTACACCTTTTTCCCCTCCGCCGGTGTTCACCGTCACACTCTATTGTTCACCAGTGCCATCGACATCTTCAGTGTTTGTGCGTCGTATCGACAGTTTGCAGTGTGCATTATCGTCGAGTGTGAACGGCTCCATGTTTGTCTTTATGTGTCTACTGTTTTATTGCCCACCGTTCTGTAACTTATGTGTCTTCTCACTGTTTTTTTCTCATTGTGTCTTCTATGGCTGAAGAGCAGCATAGAGTGCTGCTGACAGCCTGCCTGTTGTACAGGTTTTAAAATAACAATAAAGAAAGAAAAAAAGACGACCTGTGTTGACCGGTTCACTGCTTGGTGCAACCAGTGGTTGCTCAAGGTCAATCCCTCCAAAACCCAGGCGATCATTGTAGGCAAAACCACCCCTTCCTTCCGCCTCCTTGATTTCTATCTCACCATCTATGGCCGTCCTATCGCCCTCACTCCCACCCTTACGTACCTTGGCGTCATCCTCGACCGTCGCCTCTCCTGGAATCCCCACCTCCGGACAATCCAAGCCAAGGCACGCTCCCGACTCAGTCTCCTCAAGCTCCTCTCCGGCCGTACGTGGGATCTGGACCCCTCCACACCTATAAATCCCTCATCCGCCCTATCCTTTGTTATGCCCATCAGGCTTGGATCTCCGCACCCCCTACCTTCACGGTTTAAAGTTTACGGCCCCTTTTTTCTTCTGTGTAAAAAAACGTTACACGACACGTGTATCTGGACATGCTGGAAAATTGGCTCATGCCACAACTGGAGACCGACAGCGCCGACTTCATCTTTCAACAGCATGGTGCTCCACCGCACTTCCATCATGATGTTCGGCATTTCTTAAACATGAGATTGGAAAACCGATTGATCGGTCGTGGTGGAGATCATGACCAGCAATTCATGTCATGGCCTCCACGCTCTCCCGACTTAACCCCATGAGATTTCTTTCTGTGGGGTTATGTGAAAGATTCAGTGTTTAAACCTCCTCTACCAAGAAACGTGCCAGAACTGCGAGCTCGCATCAACGATGCTTTCGAACTCATTGATGGGAACATGCTGCGCGGAGTGTGGGAGGAACTTGATTATCGGCTTGATGTCTGCCGAATCACTAAAGGGGCACATATCGAACATTTGTGAATGCCTAAAAAAAGTTTTTGAGTATTTCTATGTGTGTGCAAAGCATTGTGAAAATATCTCAAATAATAAAGTTATTGCAGAGCTGTGAAATCGCTTCAACCATTTGTAATAACCCTGTATGCAAGCCTCTAATGATACGCGATGAGACCATGGAGAAAACAAATGAAACATAAGATAACATTTATACATATAGTTCATGTCTGTTTCACCTGTTTTGAACATGCCCTTCTTCTCTTCATACACGCTTGTCATGGCAGAATTTCAGTCAACATGCATAGCCAAATGTCTGTTGTCCGATGATGATTTGTGTGAGAATACGTGCTTGCATTTCACACACTGAGCAAATGCAGAAAAAATAGAGTTGTCTAGATTTTTCAGTATGTATATGAAAACTGTTCCAAACCTTGCTTTATGTTGTCGAACTGGGTTTTTGAGAGGTGTTAAAGTCGCTTTCATAATCCGCATTGTTATATCCTCCACTGCGAACCGGATAACGCAGCCATTGCTTCCTAATATAGTCAGCAGTAGAAGCATTTATAGATCACGGCAAAAAAATCAAGGAAACTCCACGATCGCTAACAAACGGAGTCAGAATTTTCAATTACTGAATCCCGCTCGAAACGCGTTATCAAGGCAGTTTTACTGGGTAGTGGACCCTGTGGAGCCTATTTCCATTACAGACCCGCAAACACCCAATATATTCGAATGGCCGAGCAGCGCGAACACTTGTTTAAAACACAGCACGGCACGGCGGCGGACGTAAGGGCAAGTTAACACGGCGACATTGGGTTGCGCCACTCGTTACATGAAACGAGTTGCACGCAAATGATTTCATATATGACTGTAGACACAGCGACATCACTGTATATTTCAGTTTCGTCGTTATGTGAGTGCCATAATCGCAGGTAAAATGGAAGTTTTGACAGCTACACGAGTTGTGGAGCAGTTAACGCTTGTAAGCGTAAAATTTCTGCCTAAGAAAAGAAATAAGGAACGTGCTTGAGTATGCGACTGGATAAATAAAAGACGTCAGCCGGCCGAAGTGGCCGAGCGGTTCTAGGCGCTGCAGTCTGAAACCGCGCGACCGCTGTGGTCGCAGGTTCGAATCCTGCCTCGGGCATGGATGTGTGTGATGTCCATAGGTTAGTTAGGTTTAAGTAGTTCTAAGTCTAGGGGACTGATGACCTCAGAAGTTAAGTCTCAGAGTGCTCAGAGCCATTTGAACCATGTCGCGTTACAAGGAATTAAAAATTCACTAATGCATAAAACACTACTACTTACAGTCTAAGTAACGTATTGTGAGAAATATATTTTCTATAATGTAGATACCGCCGATGATGGGCAACACCCGAAAGTAGTCCGGTAAAGCCGCACGGGCTTAGCCGAGCGGTCTCAGACGCTGCAGTCGTGGACTGTGCGGCTGGTCCCGGCGGAGGTTCGAGTCCTCCCTCGGGCATGGGTGTGTGTGTTTGTCCTTAGGATAATTTAGGCTAAGTAGTGTGTAAGATTAGAGACCGATGGGCTTAGCAGTTAAGTCCCATAAGATTTCACACATATTTGAACATTTAGTCCGGTAAAACAAACAACTACCAACAAGCAGCTTCTGTGAAACAATTAGTTATTAATATGGCATATTTACAAAGTTATAAGCGTTTGACTCGTTGTGAATGTGTTGAAACCCTATTAAACAATCTGGGCATTATTAACGGTAACTGAACTCAAACTGTATTGTCGGATAGCTGTAACAAGGTTCCTACATAGTTATGACAAATGCGGTCTTTCATTAGATATAGCAACGTAATGTCGTGATTGAACATGTTTCGACAACGTTCTGTTCACAGAAAAACTCAAAGAATTTGGAGTTGATTTAATATTTCTCTTTCAGAACGCCACGGTTTTACAGCTTTATTCATACAGTAAAGCCAATGATGTGACTGCGAGAAACATTTTAACATTATCTAAATAATAGAATGTATCTGGAGATTCAAAAAGGAAGACCCGGCCTCAGTTGTTTATTACAGAGGAACTACAAAGGCAGTAACACATTACGCACGTCCCCGGATAGAGGAAGATTCAAAGTTTAGACACACCTGCGATGTTGTTGCTAGCAACTTAGCGACTACACCGCAAGAGAAATTATTTTATTTGTTGAAATTTGCGTGAAGTTCGAGTGCAGCGTGGATTCCGCCGTCGATTTAGAAAGAAGCCGCCTCTGCACAAGTAGATTTATGACTGGCACACCAAATTCGCAAAAGATGGTTGCATATGCATAGGGAAGGGCACTGGCCGGCCACTCACGTCTGATGAAAACATCGAGCATATCAGAGATACGTTCACACGGAGCCCTCGGAAGTGCACAACACAAGCAGGCCAGAAGCTTCAGCTTCCCCAAATAACGGCGGGATGCGTTCTCAAACGACGCCTACGTATAAAACCTAACGAGTTGCTATTACTGTGGTATCTGTGTCCAAGCGGCCGTAACAGAAGGTACGAATTTTGCATTTGACTTCTCCAGGATATGGCAGAGGACACATTTTCTTAACGACTCATCTGTTTGGACGAATCGGCGTTTTATCTATCGGGTAAAGTAAACAGCCATAATATAAAAATTAGGACGTCACAAAATGCTGTCGTCGTTCTAGAACGTGGAAGTGACTCGCCGAAACTGAATGTGTTTTGTACCATTCCTGTTTGCAAAGTTTATTGACCTTTCGTTCTTGCGGAGAAAACTGTGACAGGAATATCATCTTGGACATGCTGTAAAATTATTTGTTTCCTCACCTTCACCAATATTTCAATGATTCCAGTCATTCCATCACGAAGGAGGTACGCGGTTCGTGTTGTCGGTAGTCCAACCATGCCTAGACGGTTAATACCGCTGTTCTATCGCGTCCGCATTGTTAAATTGTGCCGGCTCTCAACGAGGGAAACATCCAGGCGTCTCCGATTGAACCAAAGCATCGAGGAGATACAGAGAGACAGGAACTGGCGATGACCCGCCTCGCTCAGGCCGCCCAAGGGCTACTACTGCAGCGGATGACCGCTACCTACGGATTATGGTTCGGAGGAACGCTGACAGCAACGCCACCATGTTGAATAATGCTTTTCGTACATCCACAGTACGTCGTGTTACGACTCAAACTGTGCGCAATAGGCTGCATGAAGCGCAACTTCACTCCCGACGGCCATGGCGAGATCCATCTTTGCAACCACGACATCGTGCAGCGAGGCACAGATGGGCCCAACAACATGCCGAATGGACCGCTCAGGATTGGCATCACGTTCTCTTCACCGATGAGTGTCGCATATGCCTTCAACCAGACAATCGTCGGAGACGTGTTTGGAGGCAACCCGGTCAGGCTGAATGCTTTAGACACACTGTCCAGTGAGTGCAGCAAGTTGGAGATTCCCTGCTGTTTTGGGGTGGTATCATGAGAGGCCGACGTATGCCGCTGGTGGTCATGGAAGGCGCCGTAAAGGCGGTACGATACGTGAATACCATACTCCGACCGATAGTGCAGCCATGTCGGCAGCATATTGGCGAGACATTCGTGTTCATGGACGGCAGTTCGAGCCCCATCGTGCACATCTTGTGAATGACTTCCTTCAGGATAACGACATCGCTCGACTAGAATGGCCAGCATGTTCTTCAGACATGAACCCTATCGGACATTCCTGGGATGGATTCAAAAGGGCTTTTTACGGACGACGTGGACCACCAACCACTCAGAGGGATCTGCGCCCACGCAAGTTTATCTTAAGAACTAAATCAGTTGTTGGCCTTCACAGTAAACGATTTTGACAGTAGATACACCGTTTCAGGTATTTTTCCGCAGCTCAAGAGAGAGCTCAACACTAATTTTATTTTGTACCATGCGCTATCGCTGTTGATCACTGGCTAATTCTTCCTCACGATCAAAACACAGCCATTACCTGCTGCATACGCAGACCGTGCCACTTCTCCGTGTTCCCAGACGTTTTGAAAGAATAATGGTCAGTTCCGTAGGATCAAATTGAGGAGCAAATCTCCAAGATCATGGAACGTGTCAGTACATTAAATTACAACATAAAAGTAATAACAGATAAAATAAAATGTTTGTGAACCCAAAAATAGGCAGTCAATAAGTTTATGTAAAAGCAGTCAACAATATAACACAGAAATCTTTATATCTTCGATTGTGATGGTCTTCTACGTTTGCTTTCTATTGATAAGTTATGTTCTTCTCCCGGTCTTCTGCCTTGTTCAGCTCGCTCATGCTTGAATAATTTGCGTACGTAAAAGCTCTTATTAAAATTGACATTACTAGTAAAACAACGATGCTACGATGTCATGATGAGTCTCTGCTCTCTGGAAGTTTCTTCATTACTCTTACGGTGATCTTCAAAGAATTGTTTCAGTCTAACTGCTTCTTTAAATCGTCCCTCTTTCTGGTTCCTATCCTCTCGTCCCTGTCCATTTCTTGACTCAAAATGAACTTTCCTTTCCGTGACTGAGGCGTTGAGATCAATGAGGGGGACATGTCACTCAACAGCAGGTTTGAAATATTTTGAGAAACTATACAATCTTCAGTAGCATTATTCCCAAACCTTACGGTTACTCTCACGTGCATACCAATATTTTGCCCCCCTTCTTGCAGCGGTGTACCGTAAGTCTCTAGAAGAGCGTAGCGTTCCAAAAGATTGGAAAAGGGCACAGGTCATTCCCGTTTTCAAGAAGGGACGTCGAATAGATGTACAGAACTATAGACCTATGTCTATAGCGTCTGTCAGTTGTAGAATTTTGGAACACGTATTACGTACGAGTATAATAACTTTTCTTGAGACTAGAAATCTACTCTGTAGGAATCAACATAGATTTCGAAAAAGACGATAGTGTGAAACCCAGCTTGCGCTATTCGACCACGAGACTCAGAGGACCATAGACACGAGTTCCCAGGTAGATACCGTGATTCTTGACTTACGAAAGGCGTTTGATACACTTACCCACAGTTGTTTAATGAACAAAGTAAGAGGATGTGGACTATCAGACCAATTGTGTGATTGAGTTGAAGAGTTCCTAGATAACAGAACGCAGCATGTCATTCTCAATGGAGAGAAGTCTTCCGAAGTAAGAGTGATTTCAGGTGTGCCGCAGGGGAGTGTCGTAGGACCGTTGCTATTCACAATATATATAAATGACCTTGTGGATAACATCGGTAGTTCACTGAGGCTGTAGTACATCGAAAGGTTGGAACAATGGAAAATTGTACTGAAATGCAGGAGGATCTGCAACGAACTGACGCATGGTGCAGGGAATGGCAATTGAATCTCAATGTCGACAAGTGTAATGTGCTGCGAAAACACAGAAAGAAACATCCTCTGTCATTTAGCTACAATATAGCAGGTCAGTAACTGGAAGCAGTTAATTCCCTATATTATCTTGGAGTAGGCATTAGGAGTGATCTAAAATGGAATTACCATATAAAATTAATAGTCGGTAAAGCATATACCAGACTAAGTCTCATTGGAAGAATCCTAAGGAAACGCAGTCCGAAAACAAAGGAAGTAGGTTACAGTACACTTGTTGGCCCACTGCTTGAGTACCGCTCACCGGTGTGGGATCCGTACCAGATAGGGCTGATAGAAGAGATAGAGAAGATCCAACGGAGAGCGGCGCGCTTCGTTACAGGGTGATTTGGTAATAGCGAGAGCGCTACGGAGATTATAGATAGACTTCAGTGGAGGACTCTGCAAGATAGAGGCTCAGTAGCTCAGTACGGACTTTTGTTGAAGTTTCGAGAACATACCTTCACCGAGGAGTCAAGCAGTATATTGCTCCCTCCTACGTATATCTCGTGAAGAGACCATGAGGATAAAATCAGAGAGATTAGAGCCCACACAGAGGCACACCGACAATCTTTCTTTCCACGAACAATACGAGACTGGAATAGAAGTGAGAACCGATTGTGGTACTCAAGGTACCATCCGCCACAGACCGTCAGGTGGCTTGCGTAGTATAGAAGTAGATCATGGAATAAAAGCAAGTAATAGAAAATGATAATAGAGAACACTGACATATAGCGTTTTTTATTTAATCAACACTGATTTTATCAAAAATACGGTGTACCTAAAAAATAGTAAATTTTCAAGATATATTTCTTAATCACTTCAACATGTCCATACACATTCCTGCTGTTTGTGTTATTCACAATTAAGAATACATATCAAAATAGGCAATATAATGGAAAGCAATATGCTTTTGAGTGCTTTGGCTTGTAGCATGAGAGAGTTAATTCCACATTTTTAGCTTATTAAACAACCCTGTTTATTCTGACAGACACCAACGTTCATGAACATGTCATTCTTGATCACTGTCCCAAACTTCAGTTTCAGATCATTGTCTTCCTGTCTACCAGTCACTTTTTTAACGGCACATTTCTTTAGAATATTATCAAAATACTCACGAAACTGTAAAGGGATAACGTCAGTCATGAATGAAACATCCTGTAGTGTCCCAGGTTTCAGAGAAACGACGTGCATTTATGCTCTCGGCACACTATGAAAGTGAGGAACTATAAGCGTCCTAGCCACAATAGATGCTTATTTCATAATTCCAACGCTATTGGGTGAAGAAGAGATGCATTTTAACTTAACTGTGTACTCAATTATTTTGTATTGAGTAACAGCCCAATTTATAATCACATGTTAGTATAATGTTTCTACATAGCTTGCTTTTACTTTTGTATTATGTACAGAGCATACAAACAATGAACATTGTATGACAATTTACCTGCAATCTGCAACTGTTCCCCTTTTGCGGACAATTTTTCCTTTCCATTTCTAGGCTACAAACCCACAACCTTCTTTTGTTTAATCACATTTCTCTTCCACAGTTCAGGGAGTCGTTTCTTTCTCCTAAATTCATGTAAATCGTTTCTGGACTCGTCTGAAGGTTCCATCACCGAAGCCATTTTGAAATCTCACAGCTGTTAACTGCATTCCTTTATCGGGCTGCCGTCACGCCTCAAGTTCTTTCGTGCAATGTAGTGACTTGCCTCTGTGACAAGTCCTCTATCTGCACGGTACGAAATTTCAGCACTGGCTCAGACATGGAAGAAGTCCCTAAAAATGATGACGAGTCTCGTTTTTCATCTCAACGCCTCAGTTACGGAACGCGAAAAGTTTCGCGACCGCGACCTCGACAAAGGCCATTGCCTCTGTCTGGGTTTTTGCTTTCAGCTGCATTCCTCTTCACACTCGTTACTCTCCACCCATTCACTTCCAATGATAACCTCTCTTTGACAAAATACAACTCTTTTCCGGTAAAAATTACCATGTTTTTGTCTGTCTTTCCGCCACCGACCCTAGTCGTCAACTGACTCTCTTCGCCCTCGATGAAATTACAGAGACAAAATTTCAACCTATACCACTTAACATTTACAGTTAATATTACAAAGAATTTGCATATCAGTTTACATACAGCTAGGCATTTTAACTTTAAGGAGCTAGACATTTTAACTGCACAGTCACAATGCATATTTTCGCTAGTGAAATTCGTCATAAATAATCGATCACAATTTAACAGTGATGTACATAGCTACAACACTAGAGGGAAATATGGCCTTTATTACTCATTGTTAAATCTGTTAGTGGCTCACAGAGGAGCTCAAAATGCAGCAATAAAATTTTTTGATCATTTGCCCCAAATACATAAAGCGCCTGACAGGTAGCGTAGCAAGTTCTAAATCAAATTTAAAATCATTACTCCAGGACTACTCATTCTGTTCCATTGGAGAATTTCTACTTAAAAACTGGTAGCTTGTTAAAAAAAACTTTTTTAAAGTGCAGTTGCGTGTGTAGGAATAAAAAAATTATGTTTTCTTTAATGTTATCACTAATCATGTATATTCGTTCCACATCATTTCGATAAAAGACTCCGCTAACTATCTTACATGAAAAATAACAAAACACATATTTACACATTACATTGGTTCGTTCATACTTACGCTGCAGTTCAGAATATATATACATATATATATATATTTATATATAAAAGGTAGAAATTACATGAAGTCAATGCTAAATTCGTCTTCCGTAACTGAAAAGATGCCGCATTAACTTACAGTGGAGAAAAACCTCTGTCACAATGCTAATATTTTAAGTTAGACTAACCATGACGGTTAGTGATATACTGAAATTAGAAATTTTCTGTTACCAGTCACAATTTATTTCTTTTATTGCCACTAAGAATTTCAGAGATGTAAACATCCATTGTTGGGAGGATTTATGTGAATTAATGCGACAGACAGCTGTTTTGTGTACGAATTTCGGGTAACTTGTGCCTAGTAGACAGTGCCACAACTTACCCCGAGGTCGGACACACAACACATACATGTCGTATTGATTCGAATAGATCCACTTGATTGAAGTTTCAACCTCTGAAACGCGTAATGGAAATAAAATAAAATAATATAAAATCTGACTCGTAACAGAGACTTGTAGTTTCACATAATTCACGCTTTCACGTCAAAACTTTAACATGCAGTGTTCTAATACAAAATTTTTAACAAAATTTTTTAATATGGAACGATTTGCAAGTGAAAATGGTCGGCGGTTCTATTTCATTAACTGTCTGCACCCGCGCAGAGAGCGCGGTGAAGGTCCGTATGCATGAACTTAATTTTCGTCTGGCCATTTGACGTAAGGGAGCGGCCCCTTCTGTAACAACCCAGTTGTGAAGTTGTGACTGGCTGTCGCGCTCCGTCCTCGATTGGCGCACTATGCGTTCGTGTTACGACGTTTTTGGGTTGCAGTATGGTTAAGAGTGGGTACTGAATGAACTTAACGAGGCTCAGTATGATGAATAATGAATTAAGGCGTTCTCATTTGCAGATCAGCGGTGCGCTGGCAGTAAAGAAGGCACCGTGTCTGTTTGGCGCTGTCTTACGGTTCACAAATATACTGCCGGGAAAAATGCTACATCTTCAAGGCCTGTGTTCAGTGGCAGGGACTGCAGTGTTAGAGTTTCATTTGGCACTGTCCTCTGAGATCAGATGGCACTCAGGAGCCTTATCCATGCGCCCTCTGTTTTTTACTCTGCAGGCAGCAACCGAGTTGATTTTCGAGGTGAACAGTGATTGCAAAATTCATAGTAGGGAACAACCGTGCCCCATCTGTGAGTACGAACGCCTGACGGACAAATGCAGCCAATTGAAAGGAGTCGCATTGTGGGCCTGCGGCAAGTTTAATGGAATTATCGACGGATTGCTGTATATGTTGACCACAACAGATCTGTAGGATATCACTGTTTTCAGCTATGGTCCGTGCAACATTTCCACACCTGTATACCAGGATCTGGCTGCCAGCTTAATATAGACGTATGACAAGATCCATACATTGTTCGAGCAGCGCTGACAGACCGAACATCATCCGAGGAAGAAATTCGGTCACATGTTGCACCTCCTGTATCACCGAGAACTACTGGGAACTGCCTGATTGCAGCAGGACTAAGATCAAGTATGCCTCTGGCCATTCAGCCACCGACACCACAACAACACCAACCACGGCTATTCCGGCGTCATGAAAGAGTCTAATGGATGGTGGTTGGGTTGGGTTGTTTGGGGAAGGAGACCAGACAGCGAGGTCATCGGTCTCATCGGATTATGGAAGGACGGGGAAGGAAGTCGGCAGTGCCCTTTGAAAGGAACCATCCCGGCATTTACCTGGAGCGATTTAGGGAAATCACGGAAAACCTAAATCAGGATGGCCGGACGGGGGATTGAACCGTCGTCCTCCCGATGGACGGTGGAATGGGGCTCTATCGTCATCAGTGATGAGAGGTGCCGTCTATATGCGAGTGATGGACGTACACATGCAAGGTGTAGGCCAGGTGAGTGGCACGTTCCGGAGTCCATTCGCCCACGACACGTAAGTCCCACCCCTGGCCTCATGGTGTGGGGAGCCATCAATTACAACCCGTAATCACATTTGGTGTTTCTCCAGGTAAAGTAAGCAGTGGCCGCTTTTGTGTCTTCGTCGCCACTGTTCAAATGGTTCAAATGGCTCTGAGCACTACGGGACTTAACACCTGTGGTCATCAGTCCCCTAGAACTTAGAACTACTTAAACCTAACTAACCTAAGGACATCACACACATCCATGCCCGAGGCAGGATTCGAACCTGCGACCGTAACAGTCCGGCGGTTCCGGACTGAGCGCCTGAACCGCTAGACCACCGCGGCCGGCTTCGTCGCCACTGTTGAGTCTTGTACCATAGGAATCAAGCGAGTGGATGTTGTTTGGTGGCCAGTATCCTCTATCTACAACACAAGTGCACACATGTATTAACAGAGTTCTTTATTTATTAAACAGATAGCAAATGCCAGGATGGTTCCTTTGAAAGGGCACGGCCGATTTCCTTCCCCGTCCTTCCCTAACCCGAGCTTGCGCTCTGTCTCTAATGACCTCGTTGTCGACGGGACGTTGAACACTAATCTCCTCCCCCTCCTCCTCTTAAATAGATAGCTGGTACTTAACTTTTAAGCGTCCATGTGTAGTGGTACAAGCTCTTTCGTAATAGTCCACATTAACCTCGTGAAGAACAAGTCCCGCTATACGATGAATGACAGACGCCGAAGTGAAGTGCGAGTTGGTGAGTCAGTGACTAAGCTAGTGACTGACCGACTGCGCTAGTGATTGAGATAGTGAGCTAGTAACTGAGACTGAGACTGAGTGACTGATCTAGCGACTGAGACTGAACTTGTGACTGAGAGATCGAGACTGAGACTGAGCCCTCCGGTTAGCGGCGGCGATCTAAATACTTGTGGTCGAGAGGGCGTTGGCGGCATGTTGCTTGCGAGTCTGTCTTTGGCCTCTCTCCTGATAGGCACGCTTGATCCAGCACCTACTATCAAACTTCCTACTACATAATGAGATTTTTCACTCTGCAGCGGACTTTGCGCTGATATGAAACTTCCTGGCAGATTAAAACTGTGTGCCAGACCAAGACTCGAACTCGAGAACTTTGCCTTTCGTGGGCGAGTGCTCTACCAACTGAGCTACCGAAGCACAACTCATACCCCGTCCACACAGCTTTACTTCTGCCAGTACTTCATCTCCTACCTTCCAAACTTTAGAGAAGCTCTCCTGTGAACCTTGCAAACTAGCATTCCAGAAAGAAAGGATATTGCGGAGACATAGCTTAGCCACAGCCTGGGGAATGTTTCCAGAATGAGATTTTCACTCTGCAGCGGAGTGTGTGCTGATATGAAACTTCCTGCCAGATTAAAACTCTGTGCCAGACTGAGACTCGAACTCGGGACCTTTGTCTTTCGTGGGCAAGTGTTCTCCAACTGAGCTGCCCAAGCACGACTCACTTCATGAGTTCAAGTCTCGGTCCGGTACACAGTTTTAATCTGCCAGGAAGTTTCCTGCTACATCTTTGCCGGCCAGAGTGCTGGCGACAGCTCACTCCAGCACACCCGCTATTGCACAGGTTGTTATCCCCGTGCATTTTCAGCACGACAATGCATGTTCACATACGGATGCTGCTAAGCAACGTACTCTTCGTAGTGTAAAACAACGAAGTGGGGAATTACTTGTCCTCCAGAGCCTGTCGGAACCATTGCCGAATTGCAACAAAAGGTGCAAGATGATTGGGACAATCCATCTCATGATACAATTCGATTTCTTTATGATCGTTTGAATGCAAGAACACACGCCTGTGTCGCTGTCAGAGGTACACTGTGTATTGATGCGATCGTTTAGGCGCCTTTTATTGGGACATGCGTGTTTCATTTGGCCTGAATTTGTAAGCGTATACTCCTATAAAAATGAACTACATGCCAAATCACTTGTCAATAAGATGACCTTCCGACACTGTATTTACGAATTTTTGACTTGAAGGCGTCTACTCGCTCGTCTGTCGAACACTTTTGTGTGGCAAAATACCACCAGATTAGAGTAGCTAATAACTGAGAGACTAATAACCCGCAGTCTGGAACCGCGCTACCGCTACGGTCGCAGGTTCGAATCCTGCCTCGGGCATGGATGTGTGCGATGTCCTTAGGTTAGTTAGGTTTAAGTAGTTCTAAGTTCTAGGGGACTGATGACCTTAGAAGTTAAGTCCCATAGTGCTCAGAGCCATTTGAACTAATAACCCGCAGCCCTCCCGGTTAGCCGCCCGGTCTAACGCACTGCTTTCCGGGCAGGAAGGCGTGCCGGTCCTCCGCACGAATCCGCCCGGCGGATTAGTGTCAAGGACTGGTGTGCCGGCCAGTTTGTGGATGGTTTTTTAAGGCTGTTTTCCGTCTACCTCGGCGAATGCGGACTGGTTCCCCTTATTCCGCCTCAGTTACACTATGTCGGCCATTGCTGCGCAAACACTGTCTCCACGTACGCGTACCCCATAATTACTCTACCACTCAAACATTTGGTGTTACACTCGTCTGGTGTGACACGTTCCCGGGGGGTCCACTGGGGGCCGAACCACACAATAACCCTGGGTTCGGTGTGGGCCGTTGGTGGGGTGAGTGGACTGCTGTAGCCTGTTGTGGGATTTAGTACCACTGAGGGCTACGACGGGACGAAGCCTCTCCGTCGTTTCTAGGTCCCCAGTTCCATACAATACAATAACCCGTAAACATTGGTTGAGGCCACTACGAAGAGATCATGTCTGTAGACACTTGTCGCATAATACTAATTTTGCCGGTGAGGTCAACGTCAGTGTAGGTGCATGTTAGTGACTGTTACAAATTAGCTTTGTGTAAAGTTACAAGTTGGTGCAGCGTAGATACTCGTTTACTTAGGATATTAATTCGAGTACCACTGTGAAGAGTTTGTGCAGCGTTACTTCGATCCAAAGTGAGAAGTTAAAAATATTCGCCGGACTCTAAGTGAAAATCGCTATTAAAGTGAAAATTGTAAAATAATGAAAGATGTCGTCTCATATGACTCGAAAATACCTTCGAAATTAAAGAAAAAGCAAGTCACAGGAGACCTTGCGTCGAAAGGAATGCCAAAAGTCTAAAAATTCCAGCGACGAGTTGCAACATTTGTAACAAATAATATTATAGTGGAACACAATAGCTGTTTATATATTCCATTCGTAATTGAACCCTTTATGAAAATACACATATAACTCTGAAAATTCAGCACCAAGGAAGATAAATGACACCGAAATGAATGGTGTACTGTAAATTACGCGCATAAGATACAAAGGATTAGGATTACAGAACTGTACTTGCTCTCCGACTACGAGAATGCGGTATGGCATGAACCACGTGATGTAATTAAAGCGTCGAATCGCTCTTGACCTTCTCTGAAATTCCTCTTCACATACCTCGCGAATTTTCCTATTCAAATAGGACAGAAGCTGTTTGTAAAAGGGGCGAGGGGAAAATTAATTCGGCTTCAAAACTATCTGATGTAGAAGCAACACAGATTACAAAACTGCTGCTTCCACCGTGGTGTCCAACTAGTAGGGGGCCATTACTCTATGATATGTGAAGAAAGACACGTGCTGAAACATGGTATTTTGTCTCTCGACACTCTAAAGGCTGCGTTTCAGGTACCCATAGTTGTCTAAGGAGACGCTATAACGTACGTGCCATCGGTCCATCTCGCTCAGATGATCTCGAAAGGGCGACGGAGAGAGTCCCACACGCGTTGCAGTCCTCCAGCGCCGGGGAGCTACTGAGACTGAAGCTGGACGCCCGTTACTGCCAGGCGGACAAGATGCGGCTCATAGCATGTTGTGGTCATATTTCATGGTCTAATACCCACTCTTCGCTGCGTATGATAATCTTTTCTCCAGTGGCCCATCAAAATTATTACTATATTCGTACGAGCCGAAATGTAACTGAATGATACACGCATTTCCCGAAAATGATCATTCTACCTCGTTACAATTCATGCTCGTAGTGCAACTCACCCTTTGATATCGACGAGACACGTTGACGATTGGTTTCACGTGTGCACTACGTTTGAAGACTGTTTACTGTCGCCGAGCGGTCTAAGGCGCTGCAGTCATGGACTGTGCGGCTAGACTGGCGGAGGTTCGAGTCCTCCCTCGGTCATGAGTGTGTGTGTGTTTGTCTTAGGATAATTTAGGTTAAGTAGTGTGTAAGCTTAGGGACTGATGACCTTAGCAGTTAAGTCCCATTAGATTTCACACACATTTGAACATTTTTTGTTTACTGTCTCACGCTGGATTAACACTGTCAATTCTGGTCTCTCAATACTGGACAGTGATAAGTCTACATGCACTAAACCTTCATACAGTGTTAATTATTTATTACTGATGTACTTACTTTACACCCTCAGAGTCTGGACACAGTGCCGTTATTCTTTCTGGATGATGCACTTCATATAAATGTTCCATTAGTATATCCCCAATTGTACAAAGTTACTGCATGGGGTTGTCTAGGAGGAGGAGGATTAGGCTGGGGTAAGGGTTGAACATCATTCGTAACCAAAATATTCATAGAACAACGTACGGTTAAAAGATCAATCAAACCAATTCAGAAAAAATTACTTGTAAGCTTTCAACAATTAATTAAAAACAAGTTAAAAACAATAACAAGTCTCAAAGGTGATCAAATTTCATAAATGTGGACATCCCCCAACATGTGCTGCAGTGTTTAACCTGCATTCAAGTAAAACTTTAATACACTGTCACATTGTCCCACATTATGCTGTTAAAAACATAGGAAACCCAGATTGCTGTATATGATTATGAAAGTATCTGTCTTCAAAGACAACAAATGAGCTTTGCACTTAACTATCACAGTTATGGAAGCAAATAATTTCAACAACCCACAACACAGAGGCAAAGAAATTTGTTGCAGTTGCTTGAGAGTTAATCACTTACCACTAAGTTTCAACTCCTATAATGAGATACCACGTAGTTATTAAGACACAGAAAAGTTTTTAGCACAAGCTACAAGCTTATGTAACAGAAGAACGATGAAAATATTTAATACAGTAACTGTGCTTTAAAACGATAGTTACAAGAAGAAGAATTTGTGTCCCAAACAATTTGGCAATCCACCTTGTCGGTTTTCTCTAACAATTGCTTGCTATCACAGCATGTTCCACAACACTACTGACCGAAGATGTGAAAAAAATGACCTTAAAATTTATATTCAGTTCGCCAAGAGGGCACATACACAGGCATTTCAAAATATACATATTTTTTTTAAAAAAACAAGATTGGTACAATGTTCCATCAAACAATTTGTTGGTCACGCTACTACTGTTGATCAACAGGCAGGACAACCCGCGATCTCAGAATCGAACCGACTGCATCCACGTAGTTACTCAGCGTAAATCAGATATAGACACCTCCGGATGTCCGCCCCAGTAGCTGAGTGGTCAGCGTGACGGATTGCCGTCCTCTGGGCCCGGGTTCGATTCCCGGCTGGGTCGGAGATTTTCTCCGCTCAGGGACTGGGTGTTGTGTTGTGTTCATCATCATTTCATCCCCATCCGGCGTGCAGGTCGCCCAATGTGGCGCCGAATGTAATAAGACCTGCGATATGGCGGCCGGACCTGCCCCGCGAGGGGCCTCCCGGCCAATGACGCCAAACGCTCATCATCATCACCTCCGGATAATCGAGAAAACTTTGCGCATGGCGCTAGTAACTGCTAGTGTTACATGACAAGAAAAAGAAACTTTAAGTTAAACAAGTAATCAAATAATAAATGATCTGTAACCCCTAAATCATGGAACTGAACACAACATGGCTACGAGCCTAATGACTCACTCATATATCAGTACTAGGCGCTCAGTCCGGAACCGCGCGACTGCTACGGTGGCAAGTTCGAATCCTGCTTCGGGCATGGATGTGTGTGATGTCCTTAGGTTAGTTAGGTTTAAGTAGTTCTAAGTTCTAGGGGACTTATGACGACAGATGTTAGGTCCCATAGTGCTCAGAGCCATTTGAACCATTTGAACCATATATCAGTAAAGGGACAGAAACCAAACCCTCCAGTGTTAACAGCTAAAAAGTAATCATGTCCTTATTCTGAACGCACACCAAAACCTCAACAAGGAGACCAGAATATTCGTCCCCCCACCGCAATTCAGCTTCAAAACAACGCCCAATGGCGTAAAGGTAGCAAGGGACCGCCACGTGGGACGGAAAATCAACAAGATTTGAATGTATGCAGACGGTCGGAAAACGAACTTCAATTACATAAGTAGAAAGTACCTTAAAAAGCAAGGAACTGGCATGAATCCTTTTCTCCCAGAATTAACAAGTGAGCTAGCAAGCATCAAAGCCACTCACAGCAATAAATGAGGTAACTTAAAACAAAGTCCACAAAGCTATCATATAAAAGAAGTAAAAACACAATATGTCTTAATTACAGAAAATGACAACCAAGCACTTAGTACAAACATGTGGGGGCCTCTTGAAATCGCGCTCAACGTGCCTACGACCGGGGCTTAAGCAAACAGGAAAACTGAACCGGTATTTTTAGAGTTCTGCTACCTGTGAAGGCGGATAAGGAACACAAACAGACGGCGACGCACTGGGAAAGACAATAGAAAAATGGTTCAAATGGCTCTGAGCACTATGGGACTCAACTGCTGAGGTCATTAGTCCCCTAGAACTTAGAACTAGTTAAACCTAACTAACCTAAGGACATCACAAACATCCATGCCCGAGGCAGGATTCGAACCTGCGACCGTAGCGGTCTTGCGGTTCCAGGCTGCAGCGCCTTTAACCGCACGGCCCCTTCGGCCGGCAAGACAATAGAAGGGAACATTTTACGAACCTCACGCTGTCCCCAAATTCACTCAACAGAAGGAAAGTACCTCATTGTAGTTCTAAGACGGCACGCTTTTGTATTAACGAAGGAACCGCAACCACGGACTTCCGCAGTACGAATAGCCTCGGCCGTCTGTCCTCATGAGCCGACAAGATGCAAACTTATACTGGGACACGCTACCCCAAACGGAACGCCGAAGTCCAGTCCTCTGACAGAGAAATCGCACTGCCCAAATCACAATACGCCGTACCTGAGAGCCTTCTCTGTTGCGCCTCCTGCCGCCGTCCGATTCACTCCTCACAATCCCTCTTGCTTATGTCAAATCGGCGCCCCCTCCTCTGTAGGTAAAGGTGGCATGCGGACCGTGACCTAGCGACACAGTAAGGCTCAGGGAATATGATGAAAGTTCTTACAGCACAATAAATAATCGGTTATAACATACTTGCACGCTTTGTGGTTCTTTAGTGAATACAGGAGCGAGAAACAAATGCTGTTCACGAACAGAGAATTTAGGTAATAATTTATTCTCCATTAAAAATCAAAAAGTAAAAATACGCTGAACCTCCAAAGAAACTGCTACATGAATGCGGATATATATTTAAATTGCTACACCAAGAAGAAATGCAGATGATAAACGGGTATTCATTGGACAAATATATTATACTAGAACTGACATGTGATTACAATTTCACGCAATTTGGGTGTATAGATCCTGAGAAATCAATACCCAGAACAACCACCACTGGCCTTAATAACGGCCTTGATACGCATGGGCATTGAGTCAAACAGAGCTTGGATGGCGTGTACAGGTACAGCTGCCCATGCAGCTTCAACACGATACCACAGTTCATCAAGAGTAGTGACTGGCGTATTGTGACGAGCCAATTGCTGGGCCACCATTGACCAGACGTTTTCAATTGGTGAGAGGTCTGGAGAATGTGCTGACCAGGGCAGCAGTCGAACATTTTCTGTATCCAGAAAGGCCCGTACAGTACCCGCAACATGCGGTCGTGCATTATCCTGCTGAAATGCAGGGTTTCGGAGGGATCGAATGAAGGGTAGAGCCACAAGTAGCAACACATCTGAAATGTAACGTCCACTATTCAAAGTGCCGTCAATGCGAACAAGAGGTGACCGAGACGTGTAACCAATGGCACCCCATACCATCACGCCGGGTGATACGCCAGTATGGCGATGACGAATACACGCTTCCAATAAGCGTTCACCGCGATGTCGCCAAACACGGATGCGACCATCATGATGCTGTAAACAGAGCATGGATTCATCAGAAAAAATGACGTTTTGCCGTTCGTGCACCTAGGTTCGTCGTTGAGTACACCATCACAGGCGCTCCTGTCCGTAATGCAGCGTTAAGGGTAACCGCTGCCATGGTGTCTGTGCTGCTAGTCCATGCTGCTGCAAATATCGTCGACCTACTCGTGCAGATGGTTGTTGTCTTGCAAACGTCCCCATCTGTTGACTCAGGGATCGAGACGTGGCAGCACGATCCGTTACAGCCATGTGGATAAGATGCCTGTCATCTCGACTCCTAGTGATACGAGGCCGTTGGCATCCAGCACGGCGTTCCGTATTACCCTCTTGAACCCACCGATTCCATATTCTACTAACAGTCATTGGACATCGACCAACGCCGGTCACCTCCTGTTTGTGTATGAGAAAGCGGTGGGAAATTTTCCTCATGTCAGCACGTTGTAGGTGTCGCCACCGGCGCCAACCTTGTGTTCAAATGGCTCTGAGCACTATGGGACCTAACATCTGTGGTCATCAGTCCCCTAGAACTTAGTACTACTTAAACCTAACTAACCTAAGGACATCACACACATCCTGCCCGATGCAGGATTCGAACCTGCGACGTAGCAGTCGCGCGGTTCCGGACTGAGCGCCCCGCGGCCGCCTACCTTGTGTGAATGCTCTGAAAAGCTAATAATTTGCATATCATAGTAACTTCTTCCTGTCGGTTAAATTTCGCGTCTGTAGCACGTCATCTTCGTGATGTAGCAATTTTAATGGCCAGTAGTATGTTCCATTGATAGTGACCGACCAAATATCTCACGAAATAAGTGTCAAACGAAAAAACTACAAAAAACGAAACTTGTCTAACTTGAACGGGGAAACTAGATGGCGGTATGGTTGGTCCGCTAGATGGCGCTGCTATAGGTCAAACGGATATCAACATCGTTTTTTTTTTTTTTAAATAGGAACCCCCATGTTTTATTACATATTCGTGTAGTATGAATTTTTTAGTCGGACTACTTTTTTCGCTTTGTGATAGATGGCGATGTAATAGTCACAAACAATTGGCTCACAATTTTAGACGAACATTTGGCAGCAGGTACGTTTTTTAAATTAAAATACAGAAGGTAGGTACGTTTGAACATTTTATTTCGGTTGTACTAATGTGATACATTTACCCTTCTGAGCTTATCATTTCTGAGAACTCATGCTGATACAGCGTGATAACCTGTAAATACCATATTAATGCAATAAATGCTCAGAATTATGTCCGTCAACCTTAATGCATTTGGCAATACGTGTATCGACATTCCTCTCAACAGCGAGTAGTTCGCCTTCCGTAATGTTGGCACATGCATTGACAATGCGGTGACGCATGTTGTCAGGTGTTGTCGGCGGATCACGATAGCAAATATCCTTCAACTTTCCCCACAGAAAGAAATCCGGGGACATCAGATCCGGTGAACGTGCGGGCCATGGTATGGTGCTTCGACCTGTCATGAAATATGCTATTCAATACCGCTTCAACCGCACGCGAGCTATGTGCCGGACATCAATCATGTTGGAAGTACATCGCCATTCTGTCATGCAGTGAAACGTCTTGTAGTAACATCCGTAGAACATTACGTAGGATATCAGCATACATTGCACCATTTAGATTGCCATCGATGGAATGGGGGCCGATTATCCTTCTTCCCATAATGCCGTACCATACGTTAACCCTCCAAGGTCGCTAATGTTCCACTTGTCGCAGCTATCGTGGATTTTCCGTTGCTCAATAGTTCATATTATGTCGGTTTACGTTACCGCTGTTGGTGAATGACGCTTCGTCCCTAAATAGAACGCGTGCAAGAAATCTGTTATCGTGCAGTAATTTCTCATGTGCCCAGTGGCAGAACTGTACACGACGTTCAAAGTCGTCGCCATGCAATTCCTGGTGCATAGAAATATGGTACGGATGCAATCGATGTTGATGTAGCATTCTCAACGCCGACGTTTTTGAGATTCCCGATTCTCGCGCAATTTGTCTGCTATTGTTGTGCGAATTTACCGCGACAGCAACTGAAACACCTACTTGGGCATCATCATTTGTTGCAGGTCGTGGTTGACGTTTCACATTGTGGATGAACGCTTCCTGTTTCCTTAAATAACGCAACTATCCGGCGAACGGTCCGGGCACTTGGATGATGTCGTCGAGGATACCGAGCAGTATACATAGCACACGCCCGTTGGGTATTTTGATCACAATAGCCATACATCAACACGATATCCACCTTTTCCGCAATTGATAAACGGTCCATTTTAACACGGGTAATGTATCACGAAGCATATACCGTCCGCACTGGCGGAATGTTACGTGATACCACGTACTTACACGTTTGTGACTATTACAGCGCCATCTACCACAAAGCGAAAAAAGTGGTCCAACTAAAACATTCATATTTCTTTACGTGCTACACAAATATGTAATAAAATATGGGGGTTCCTATTTTAAAAAACGCAGTTGATATCCGTTTCAGCTATGGGAGCGCGATGTAGCGGGCCAATCATAGCGCCATCTAGTTTCCCCATTCAGGCTACACGAGTTTCGTTCTTTGTAGTTTTTTCATTTGATGCTTATTTCGTGAGATATTTGGCCCGGTCACTAACAATGGACCACCCTGTATATATAAGCAGGCAGACTACGGATCTGCGATCGGAAATGCCTATATAAGCAGACAAGTGTCTGGTTCAGTTGTTAGATCGGTTACTGCTGCTGCAATGGCAGGTTACGCAGATTTAAGTGAGTTTGAATGTGGTGTTACAGTCGGCGTACGAGCGATGGAACACAGCATCTCCGCGGTAGCGACGAAGTGGGTATTTTGCCGTACGACCATTTCGCGGGTGTACCGTGAATATCAGGAATCCGGTAAAACATCAAATGTCCGACATCGCTGAGGCGGGAAAAAGATCCTGCTAGAACGAAACCAACGACGACTGAAGAGAATCATTCAACGTGACCGAAGGGCAACCCTTCCTCAAATTGCTGCTGATTTGCTTTCAGAGCCGAAGGCCCAGTGGTGTACCCTTGATGACTGGACGACACAAAGCTTTACGCCTCGCGTAGGGCCATCAACACCGACATTCGACTGTTGATGACTAGAAACATGGTGCCTGGTCGAACGAATCTCGTTTCTAATTGTATCGAACAGATGCACGTGTACAGGTATGGGGACAACCTCGGGACCCTGCATATCAGCAGGGGACAGTTCAAGCTGGCGGAGACTCTGTAATGGTGTGGGGCGTTTCCATTTTGTGTGATAAGAGACCCCTGATACGTCTAGATACGACTCTGACTGGTGACACGTACGTAAGCGTCATGTCTGATCACCTGCATCCATTCATGTTCATTGTGCATTCCGACGGACTTAGCCTATTCCATCAGGACAATGCGGCATCCCACACGTCCAGAATTGCTACAGAGAGGCTCCAAGAACACTCTTCTGAGTTTAAACACTTCCGCTGGCCACCAGACCCCCAAGACATGAACATTATTGAGCATATCTGGGATGCCTTGCGAGTACTATTCAGAAGAGAGCTCCACCCAATTGTACTCTTATGGATCTATGGACTGCCCTGCAGGATTCATGGTGTCGGTTTCCACCAGCACTACTTGAGACATTAGTGTAGTCCACGCCATGTGGTACTGCGGCACTTCTGCATGCTCGCGGGGTCCCTACGCGATATTAGGCAGGTGTACCAGTTTCTTTGGCTCTTCAGTGTAGTACAGTACTTTGTTGCTGTAGTCGCAACTTCAGTTGCTAAAAGTAGCTTTGAATGTTGGAACATATATAGATGCCGCAGATTTCAAATGGTTCAAATGGCTCTGAGCACTATGGGACTTAACTTCAGAGGTTATCAGTCCCCTAGATCTTAGAACTACTTAAACCTAACTAACCTAAGGACATCATACACATCCATGCCCGAGGCAGGATTCAAACCTGTGACCGTAGCGGTCTCGCGGTTCCAGACTGTAGCGCCTAGAACCACTTGGCCACTCCGGCCAGCGGACGAGACCTTATTTCAATATTTGAAACAGTGTAGTCCGCGACCAGAAGAAAAATTCTGCCATACAGATAATGATCAAATTTGGTGAAACCATATATTACGCCCAAGGGAGGGGAGGGGGGGGGGGGGGGGTTCGTCGGAGAAGGAGACCAGACAGCGAGGTCATCGGTCTCTTTGGATTAGGGAAGGAGGGGAAGGAAGTCGGCCGTGCCCTTTCAAAGGATCCATCCCGGCATTTGCCTGGAGGGATTTAGGGAAATCACGGAGAACCTAAATCAGGATGGCCAGACGCGGGATTGAACCGTCGTCCTCCCGAATGCGAGTCCAGTGTGCTAGCCACTGATCAACCTCGCTCGGTATAGCCACGGCTTCCTTCTCCAACAGACTACAATTAATCTGAGCACTGACAAACTGCCTATTGGCTTCTGTCTCGGGTTCTTCGGCCGACGTTATCTAATGATTTTACTGACGTTTCGCCAGTACGAGTGGCTGGCATTGTTAAAGCTTCACCCCCCATTGCCGGTGGTGAACTGGAGCCGAGCTCGCGGCCGCAGACTATATGTACCTGGTGCGCCACGTCCGTGGGCTTCTCCGCGGACATTTCCGGTCCGGTTCTCCTCTTGCTACCTGCGACAGTCATCCGCTGCAGTACGGGAAGCCACGATCCGTGTTGACGAAATTTTATTACGTGGTCGGTCTCACTCAGTGCGTGCTCTGCCACGGCCGATTTCTCCACCTGCCCCAACCTGCAATGTCGCTTATGTTCTTTGATCCTGGTGTTAATTGTACGCCCAGTCATTCCGACATTAACTTTTCCGTATGTGCATGGTATACGGTATATTCCCGACATTGCATGTGGGTCCCTTTTCTCCTTCGCCGATCTAAGACACTCTTTGATCTTCCTTGTCGGTTTGAAAATCGTCTTTACGACATGTTTGCGCAATATACGGCCGATTCTGTCCGTCATTCTGGGAATGTATGGCAGAAAGGCCGTACCCGACATTTCTTTTTCTGATTCCTTTCTTCGCCGAGTGTGTGGCTCTGTTACACTTCTAATATAATTTGTGGAGTAACCATTGCTCCTCAGAACACTTTCCAGGTGTTGCATTTCTCGTCTGAGGTGCTGCGGCTCACATATTCGTCCTGCTCTCGTTACGAGAGTATTAATCATGCCTCTTTTCTGGCTCCGGTGGTGGTTTGACACACGCGGATCTATACCTGCGCAAACTATCAAACCACCACCCGAGTCAGAAAAGAGGCATGATTCATACCCTCGTAACGAGAGCAGGACGAATACGTGAGCCGCAGCACCTCAGACGAGAAATGCAACACCTGGAAAGTCTTTTTTAATCTGACCGCTGTCCAAATTTTTGGAAGCAAATGTCGTGGGGAGTTGTGTTTTGCCAATATTGTGCGATAAAACCACCCCGATGCCATGAGACGAGGCATCGACTGCAAGCACAAGTAGTTTGAGCGGATCGTAGTGCATACGGCAAAGTTGCTGAAGCAATGGATTTTTGAGTCTTTGAAAAGCCTTTCCACAGTCTTTGTCCAATAGAACGGAACATTTTTACGTCGGAGGCTGTCCAGCGGTGCGGCAATTTGCGCCACATTAGGAATGAATTTTATGTAGCAAATCAATTTTCCAGGAACACCTTGCAGTTCACGTAAATTTCTAGGAGGTGGCAATCACTGAATTGCTTGAAAATGTTCCCTCGAAGGACGACCACCATTGGTATCGATAATATGTCCTATCGCTGTGTCGAAAAATGAACACGTTTGAGGCCCACCTCAGTTAAAATTTGAAAGAGAGTGTCAAAATGTTTAAGGTGGTGTTCCGGTGTTTGTCTGGCGACGATTTGTCCTCAAGATAATTAAAACAAGAAGGCGCCTTGGACGTTACTTGTTTGAGAAATTTTTGAAACAACTCAGACACGGAAGCCCTTCCAAAAGGTAGGCGTTGATATTCAAACAAGGCGACATGAGTATTCACAAAAAAATTCTTTGTTTCTTTGTCCGATGGTAACTGAAGATAGGCTACTGTAAGTCAGTTTTTAGGAAGAACTGTGCTCCCGATAGGCGATCCAAAATTTCCTCTCTCCATGGGAACAGGTAGGAATAAATGACTCTGAATTTTCCGTGTATTTGAAATCCACATTGGCTTACGAATGGGAGCTAGGAGTGATGCCCAGTGACTTGCTGAAATAGGTTTTAAGACACCAGCGTATTCCAGTCTGTGAATTTCGCTTGCCACGTCGTCTCATAAATGGATGTGGCACAGGTCGAGCGTGGCAAAATCCGGGTTGCGCATTAGCTTTCAGTGCAGTGTGAGCGTGAAAATCTTTTGTACATCCTAGAGTACCGTCGAACAAATGTTGAGACTTGTCACAGAGTTGTAGAATTGTGACATGGGAAATCTTTGTGTCAATGGCATGCTTAATGTCCTGTATGTCTGATACGAAGGAATTCAAAGGCATTCGTGTCGAAAATATTTGTGCTCGTGCACCAGCGGACTACAGCGATAGGGTCTTTCTTAGTTGTGTTTTTGTATTTTGCTGGTAAACGGCATGTTCCAAGCACTGAAATGTTGTCGCCACTATAGACTGTGAGATGCAGACATAATGTCTGCAAAGGTGGATGGCCATTTCTTTTTTATGTATCTAGGTTAAGCAACGTGACACATGGTCAGGTACCTAGTTCGGAAGACACTGACTGGTTACAAATTTGAAATGTAATCCACAGTTTGCGGTGTAGTATCGTCCATTCCGTGTTGTGAAAATCTGTTCTCCATGTCCACCTGCGCGTAAGAGCGCTTTCGTGCATTTCGAGATTGGGAGAGCCTTTTTGAAGTGTGTTGTATTCGCATTAAACGGACGTGTGTGTGTTTTCTGCGTCTTCACTTGTCTGATTTTTGAGCAGGAGGAGACGCAAAATCTGAAAATGAAATGACATTGACTTCCATCCGTTCCTGCTTTGCAGTATTCCCGCCTAAAACAGAGGAGGGCTTTCTAGTCTTTTGCAGGCAGACCGGTTTTGTATGTCCTGTTCGATGACAAAAATTGCATTCAGCTTGTCTGAAGAAGCAGTTCTTCCGATGACGGGTGACACAGCATTCCACACAAGACTTCACTTTGCGCTGAGCTGGGGCTGTGTAATTAGAGTTGCGCCGGCGTGGCAAACGCTAAAAGTAGTGTGTCCAGCATTGTTTACACGTGATGACTTGCGAGTGCTGGGACGGGGGCTGTGGCTATGGTGTGGCTTGTTAGTCTCAAGTGAAACGCTAACTGGCAGACAGAAATCTTGCTCGCCTAAGTCTTGGGTGGCTCTGAGCACCATGGGACTTACCTTCTGAGGTCATCAGTCCCCTAGAACTGAGAACTACTTAAACCTAACTAACCTAAGGACATCACACACATCCATGCCCGACGCAGGATTCGAACCTGCGACCGTAGCGGTCGCGCGGTACCAGACTGAGGCGCCTAGAACCGCTCGCCCACTCAGGCCGGCCCCTAAGTCTTGAACTTCGCGTAAATCGAGTACTGTAAGCACTTCCCTGACACTATGGTTGCGATAGTGTAGAATTTCGGCCAACAATCTCTTATCTGATAGATTCTGAATAACACCTACAGACACAATTCAATTTACAAAATCGAGTCATGCCCGGCAGATCGACAATCCGTTATTTATAGGACTGATCACTACCATGTTGCGTGCTGAAAAATTTATACCGTGCAACAGCATCTTGTATTTGGTTCAAATGGTTCAAAGGGCTCTGAGCACTATGGGACTTAATATCTAAGGTCATCAGTCTCCTAGAACTTAGAACTACTTAAATCTAACTAACCTAAGGACTTCACACACATCTTATAGATTCTGAATAACACCCACAGACACAATTTAATTTACGAAATCGAATCATGCCCGGCAATTCGACAATCCGTTATTTATAAGACTAATCACTACGATGTTGCGTGCTGAAAAATATATACCGTGCAACAGCATTGTGTATCTGTTAAAATGGGTCAAATGGCTCTGAGCACTATGTGACTTAATATCTAAGGTCATCAGTCCCCTAGAATTTTGAATTACTTAAACCTAACCAACCTAAGGACATCACACACATCCATGCCCGAGGCAGGATTCGAACCTGCGACCGTAGCAGTCGCGCGGTTCCAGACTGTAGCGCCTAGAACCGCTCGGCCACCAATTTCACTAGGAGGCGGTAGGTGTACGCTTCTACACATGAAAAGAAAAATGCACGACGTGATTGACCTGTGACTTTATATGCGTCGAAAATCTTGATGCAGCTGAGTTACGTATTCTTTCCACGTTTCCTTCGTCTCATCAATCTGCCGGAGGGGCGAAGGAGGCAGCTGAATTCTTTCTTTAGCTTCTGGCACCTCTTGCTTTTGGGCTGCTTGCGCTTGTACGAGGGAAGAAACTGCTGACAGCAGTACTCTTATTTTTTGAGTCCGAAACTTAACAAGGGATGTTAGACGCTCCTCTGCATTTAGATGTTGCTCTTCCTTGTTTCTAATGATTCCTCAAATATCTCAGCTTTTGTATTTCAAAACACAGACACACACACACAAAATAATTCAATAGAAAGAAGAAAAATTGTCCTGTTATGGTGTCCGAAGCTTCACATCCTGTTGCTCGTCGCCAATCAGCTATAAATTCCTTGTATGTTGTGTGCTTCTTTAGTGGATACATGAGAGAGAAACAGATGCTGTTCATGAAGGGGCAGTTTAGATATTAGTTTATTTTACACCTAATATCAAACAGTAAAAATAATACATAAGTCTTTTGCTGTAGCTGCAGCGACATTTACTAACGGTAGCATTTAGGGCTGAAACATATAGAGGTACCACAAATTTACAAATCAGTCAGTCTTTAATACAATAACTATTCAGTAGATTACGGGCCGTGAGCACTATGAAAGTCTCTAAATGTTATTCAGGTGGAAAACACACTAAATGGGCTCAGCGCACTAATATTCGAACTTACAAGGGGAGGACACAACGTTTGGAACGCGGATTTACTGCAAACTTCGTACAGTCGTAGTACTCCATGAGGCCAACAAAATGTGTAAGCAGTAGCGCGTACTTCTCAAGCGTTACTGAGAAAATCGCAAGAGCCCTTCGGTCAGCCGGCCCAGTAGCTCGGCGTTTTCGGTTAGAGGGTAATAAAAAAAAAAAACTGATTGAACGGTTCAACGAACACATTAAATTGCTGTCATCGGTCGTCCGCATCGAACAATGTAGAATAGAAATGACATTTAAGGAAAATGGTTAGCGTTCAAGCCCCGTAATCGCTGTATCACTGGGTCGAGTCCTGATCGTCAGTTTTCTTTTTTTTTTTTAATTTTCAACACGGTCATTTTCTTTACTATTTATATTACAATAGATACAGTGGGAAAAATACGTGTAATCGGATGAAGTTTTATTAAATTTACAATTTTATTTGGCAATCTACAAATTTTTACTATCACAAATAATATAATGTTCATAACTATCGACTAGAAAACCATCAAACGCATAAAGTGCTACTGAAAATGTATGCTTGTCCGTGTCTTCAAAACTGTTCGTATTTAATCGAAAGAGAACGAGAAAGTGCTTCTTGTGAAGACGCTATTAAAATTCACGCGATACTGCATGACCAATGGCCGAGCGGTTCTAGGCGGTATGGTCTAGAACCACGCGACCGCTTCGGTCGCAGGCTCGAATCCTGCCTCGGGCATGGATGTGCGTGATGTCCTAAGGTTAGTTATCTTTAAGTAGTTCTAAGTTCTAGGGGACTGTTGACCTAACACGTGAAGTACCACAGTGCTGAGAGACATTTGAACCATTTTTGATATAGGTTGGATTTTTTAAACACTTTTAACGATGAAGCAAGTATATTTTATGAAAAAAAGTTCATTGACTGTTTATATTTCGGTTTTTACGTTTTACTTCCGATACGTATCGAAAATGAAGTCTATGATCTAATATTTCTGTATGTCGGTTTTTAGGTTTCATTTCCGCTAAGTATCGCAAATAAACCAAAAACCAAAATGCAGAAGGTCGACAGACTTTTAGTCATATCTCTTACTCTTTCTCTCTCTCTCTCTCTCTCTCTCTCTCTCTCATGGATACGTTAAAAATGAAACAAGTGCTTCATTTATTTCATCAAACGTGTAAAGGCTTTAAGTTCCTCCAGCAACTCTGTCATTAAAGTTTTGTCCGCGTTGCACTCTATTATGAATATTAGAAACGCATTTAATTCCGAATACACTAACAAAAGAAGAACTTTCGTCGCGCAGTAGGTAAGACAGCGCTACACACGGCACAATTTGTTGGGTGAAGTGGTGGGAAGGTCAGCTGTTGGATCGTTGTAACCAACCGACCACCCGACAAGAAAAGTTGGTCGGTCGGTTGGCGAATGCGCCTACACCAGTCCGATTTGTCTGTCTGTCGGTCGGTCAGTTGGTGCGTGTGTGGTGGCCATAGAAAAAAGACAGATTGCTGTTTTCTTGTTGGAACCAAGTTTTTAAATATGACACATCAAGGTCAGTCAGTCCCATTTTTGTCGGTGTCCGGGAGCAGTCATGTAGCGTCCGTGTCCATCACAGAGGAAGTCTTAGACAACTGCCAACCGCTGTCGCCACAACACGGCGAAATGCTACAACATGCACGCCACGTTACGTACCATCTTGCTGTCTCGCTCGTCCTAAGCTTACAGGGGCTCCATTGAATACATTATAACTTTTACCTTAGTTGGTGCTGCATAACGTGTTAACTTGTTAATAAACACTAGTGCGCTCCTCCCGGTTTCAGTGGTCAATATTCTGTCTCTGTGGCTATGTGAATTTTGAATCTAGAATATACCGCAGTTAAGGAATCGAATTTTGAGCTCACGATTGTTAAGTCAATGGTACCGCTCTTCCTGTTCATCTGCATAGCCATTTTTAGCTTCGATTAATCACTGTTTTAAAAGAATGCTTGGTCCACACCTTCCCGCCGGAGGTTCGAGAGCTTCCTAAAAAATGTTCAACTGTGTGTGAATTCCTATGGGACCAAACTGATAATGTCATCGACCCCTAGACTTACACACTACTTAAACTAACTTATGCTAAGACTACACACACACCCATGCACGAGGCAGGACTCGAACCTCCGGCGGGAGGGGCCACGTGATCAGTGACATGATTCCTCTAACAGCGCGGTCACTCTGCGCAGCAGTCCTCCCTCCTGCATGGGTGTGTGTGTTGTTCTTAGCCTAAGTTAGTTTAGGTAGTGTGGAAATCTAGGGGGCGATGACATTAGTAGTTTGCTTCCATAGGAATTCACACACATTTGAACATTTTGACCACACCTGCAAGTAGGATCGAGTGAGATGCTGCCGAGGCCACACGGCATCCATGGAATCAAATCAGGCGCAGGTGAGGCGTAACGCTACAACACGTAGTACTAGAAATGAAAGCTGACAAACTCGACGAAAATGGCAGCGAAATCTAAAATTCTAATCAGAACATAGACGGATTGCACATAAGATGTTTCTCTCTGTAACTGACGAGATAATAAGTGAAAGGAATACTTACTTCGATACACAAACAAGCGAAAAGATACTCTTTCTATGGAGCTACGAACATAGTTTCTTTGGTTATTTTCCGGGGAGCTACAGCAATCTATTATAATAATATTTTAATTAGATCATTATTTTTAGGGTTCCGTACCTCAATCGGTAACAACGGGACCCTTAATCGGATCTCTTTGTTGTCCGCTCTCCGTCTGTCTGTCTGTTGATGTGTCTGTTAAGACCCCTTTTTCTCAGGAACGTGTAGAGGTATCAAGTTGAAAGTTATGTCACATACTGAGGACTATGGTCCCTTGACGATGTAAAAAATTTCTTTTTATTTTATTTTTTTTATTTATTTATTGTTCCGTGGGACCACATTTAGGAGAAGTCTCCATGGTCATGGAACGAGTCAATACATGAAATTATAACACGATTCTAGAAACAGATAAAATGAAATATAAGAAACATATTCAGGTGACAAGTCGTTAGTTTAAATAAAGAAAATCAAGAATGTAACACTGGAATTTGCTTAATTTTTTATCTCTTCCAGGAGCTCCTCGACAGAATAGAAGGATTGAGCCATGAGGAAACTCTTCAGTTTAGACTTAAAAGTGTTTGGGCTACTGCTAAGATTTTTGAGTTCTTGTGGTAGCTTATTGAAAATGGATGCAGCAGAATACTGCACTCCTTTCTGCACAAGAGTCAAGGAAGTGCATTCCACATGCAGATTTGATTTCTGCCTAGTATTAACTGAGTGAAAGCTGCAAACTCTTGGGAATAAGCTAATATTGCTAACAACAAACGACATTAAAGAAAATACATACTGTGAGGGCAATGTCAAAATTCCCAGACTATTGAATAGGGGTCGACAAGAGGTTTTCGAACTTACACCACACATAGCTCGAACAGCCCGTTTTTGAGCCAAAAATACCCTTTTTGAATCAGAAGAATTACCCCAAAAAATAATACCATATGACATAAGCGTATGAAAATATGCGAAGTATACTACTTTTCGTGTTGAAATGTCACTTATTTCAGATACTGTTGTAATGGTAAATAAAGCGGCATTTAGTTTCTGAACAAGATCCTGAACATGGGCTTTCCACAACAGCTTACTATCTATCCGTACACCTAGGAACTTGAACTGTTCCGTCTCGCTTATAACATGCCCATTCTGTCTGATTAAAATGTCAGTTCTTGTTGAATTGTGGGTTAGAAACTGTAAAAACTGAGTCTTACTGTGATTTAGCATCAAATTATTTTCCACAAGCCATGAACTTATATCATGAACTACATTATTTGATAATGTTTCAATATTACACACAAGATCCTTCACTACCAAGGTGGTGTCATCAGCAAACAGAAATATTTTTGAATCACCTGTAATACTAGAAGGCATATCATTTACATAAATAAGGAACAGCAGTGGCCCCAGCACCGACCCTTGGGGAACGCCCCATTTAACAGTGCCCCATTGGGACTGAACATCATTACCACTCTCAATATTGCGGAGGATTACCTTCTGCTTTCTGTTCTTAAAGTAGGAGGCGAACCAATTGTAAGCTACTCCCCTTACTCCATAATGTTCCAACTTCTGCAGTAATATTTTGTGGTCAACACAGTCAAAAGCCTTCGTTAAATCAAAGAAAACACCTAACGTTCGCAACCTTTCATTTAATCCGTCCAAAACCTCACAGAGAAAAGAGACTATAGCATTTTCAGTTGTTAAGCCATTTCTAAAACCAAACTGTACATTTGACAGCAAATTATGTGAATTTAAATGCTGCAGTAACCTTGTATATACAACCCTCTCGATAACTTTAGCAAACACCGATGGCATAGAAATAGATCTATAATTGTCAACATTATCCCTGTCTCCCTTTTTATAAAGTGGCTTCACTACCGAGTACTTTAATCGGTCAGGAAACCGACCACTCCTAAAGGAAAAGTTACAGATATGGCTAAGTACTGAGCTAACATACGTGGAACAATACTTCAGTATTCTGCTAGATACCCCGTCATATCCATGAGAGTTCTTGGTCTTTAGTGATTTAATTATTAACTCAATCTCCCTCTTGTCAGTATCATGGAGGAGCATTTCAGGTAACAGTCTCGGAACACTTTTTTCTAAGAGCGCTATATGATTCCCTGTTGGGACTAGGTTTCTATTTAGTTCACCTGCTATATTCAGAAAGTGATTATTAAGTACTGTACATATATGCGACTTATCAGTAACACGGACATCCCCACTACGCACTGATTCTATATTCTCGACCTGTCTCTGCAGACCAGCCACTTCCTTTACGACTGACCATATGGTTTTAATTTTATCCTGAGACTTAGCTATTCTATCTGCATACCACATACTTTTTGCCTTCCTAATAACTTTTTTAAGCACCTTACAATACTGCTTGTAATGGGCTGCTGCATTTAGATTTTGACTGTTTCTAACGTTTTGATATAATTGCCACTTTGTTCTACAAGATATTCTTATCCCTTTAGTCAGCCACCCAGGCTGCCTGTTTGTGCTAGTACCCTGTTTTGAACGTTCTAACGGAAAGCAACTTTCAAAGAGCACGAGAAAAGTCTTGAGGAAAGCATTATATTTATCGTCTACTGTATCAGCACTATAAACATCTTGCCACTCTTGTTCCATGATAAGGTTTACAAAAGTCTGTACAGCAACTGGATCAGCTTTCCTAAAAAGTTGGTAACTGTATTTAACATGTGTTGCAGCACAAAAATCTTTTAGAATTAAAATTTGTGCATCATGATCTGAAAGGCCATTCACCTTTTTGCTAACAGAATGCCCTTCTAATAATGACGAATGAACAAAAATATTGTCTATGGTTGTTCTACTGTTCCCTTGCACTCTCGTTGGAAAGAATACGGTTTGCATAAGATTATATGAATTAAGGAGGTCTACCAGCATCCTTTTCCTTGCACAATCACTTATACAATTAATGTTGAAGTCACCACATATAACTAACTTTTTGTATTTCCTATAAAGTGAACCAAGAACCTCCTCTAGCTTTAGCAAAAATGTTGTGAAATCGGAGTCTGGGGATCTATAAATAACAACAGTAAGAAGTTTAGCTCCACTAAATTTAACCACACCTGCACAACATTCAAACACCTTTTCAGTGCAGTACTTTGAAACATCAATTGACTCAAATGGGATACCGTTTTTCACATACATGGCTACTCCCCCACACCGCAAAGAGCTCCTAGAAAAGCTGCCAGCCAACCTGTATCCTGGTAAAGGAAGCCTCTGAATTATCTCCTTATTTAAGAAGTGTTCAGATATACCAATAATTTCAGAGTCAACATCTATAAGCAGTTCACTAACTTTATCTCTAATACCTTGTATATTTTGATGAAATATACTAATTCCCTCATTAATCGGATACCTAAGCTTTGTAGAAAGTGGTTTCTTTGTTACAGAGACTTCCCTTAAGCAGGAATACCTATCAGCTGACTTCAATCTAAAAAAGGTACAGCTCTAACACCCACAACTACCGGAATTTTCCCATGAGTGATCCCACCACCCTTACCTATGCTGTCACCTATAAGTTTTGCCAACCTCCCCTTCCCATACCTGTTGAGGTGCAGGCCATGTCTAGTGAAACCCGTCCTACTGATAGACTCCACCGACACCACTGAAATGTGACTCATGCCTTCTGTCATCAGCGCACCCCCAAGTCTCATGTTATTACGCCTGACGGCTGTATTAAGATGAGGCCGATCGTGACGCTGAAACAGTTCCACGAAATGCACATTCGTGTTGCCAGTCTGAGTGGCTATCTTTTCCAGGTCACCATCTATGTCATACTCCCCATCCCTATCAATACTATTACCAGCCCCACCCACAATCACTACCTGATCCTCTTTAGTAAAATCCCTACATAACCCCCCTATGTTAAAAGTCACCTGAGCCAATCCTGAATTAGGCTTCACAATGCTGGTGACCTGGTACTCACTCCCCAAAACTTCCTGCAACTGCTGGCCTACACCTCTACCATGAGAACTACCTAACAGCAGAACCTTCTTCTTTCTCTTAGACTTTGCAACTGTCCTAGCCACCGTGACTACTGAGGTCTGCTGCATACTTCCTACATCTACAGCTACTAGAGATTCCTCTCCACTAGACTCTGACAGTTGGTCATATCTATTACAAACACCAATAGTAAAACTATCTGAAAATCTCCTTCTCCTAGCAGATCTCTTGCCAACAGCCAGCTCCCATTCCCCAACCCCCTTCTCCCTCCTCATCCTATCTAGCTCCTCCTGTGCGTTTTTCAACTGCACCTGAAGGGCACAGATCTTACGCTCCTGCTCCTCTATCAACTTACTCTTGCTACATAACCTGCAGTTCCAGGAGAGGATCTCACCAGAATGCCCACTGGCTTCCCCACTGCATTCCCCCCAGTGAAAATACTTCGAACAAGTCTCACACCGCAATCCACTACTCACGAACCTACGGCAAAGCCCACACTTCTCACTCATGGTAAAATTTTACAATTATTGAAACAAGAAAACAACTTTATCTAAGTTCCGCTACTACAATAAGAAGATGTTAAAAACTGACTACAATTATCACAAACTTGCTCTACAAGGGAAGTAACTACTATTATTGACAGTATTAATCAACAACAAATGAGAATATAACAAAATACTAACACAGAAAGAAAATCAAACGTCTAATGACAGTAACGAAACTGAAAGCAGATCGCAAAAATTTCTTCTGAAGTTATTTCACCGGAAAACACCAAGAACACCGGTTGAAGACTACTAAAGTTCCTAAATAAACTACTATACACAAACAATTAATTAGTACTTAGCTTTCGATGCACCGCTACAGCATATAAGTCAACGCAGTCAAAAGATACTGCTGTTTGTCACATGAACTATCTATACATATGGCGGTCATGGTGGTCTAGCGGTAAAGCGCGAAGGTGGAAATCGAGAAGGCGCGAGTTTGAAACTCGGTGAGACTTCTGTTTTTTCAGTCTTCGTTTTAACCTAGCCTTCACGTCTCACTTCAGAGTTGTGAGAAGTTGCCAGAAGCAACGAGTGCATCGGATTCCACGTTTAATATACAGGGTGGTCCATTGATAGTGACCGGGCCAAATATTTCCCGAAGTAAGCATCGAACGTAAAAACTACAAAGAACGAAACTCGTCTAGCTTGAAGGGGGAAACCAGATGGCGCTATGGTGATGTACACCAGAAATAATATTTGGATGTATAGCAATTGCAAATAACAACAGTGCATATTTTCGTAAAACGTTCCCAATCCTGATTACATATCCATACATCTTATAAAAAGTATATATGTATGTACGTTCCACTTTTCCTCCTAAATCACTGGACCAGTATCAACCAAACTTCGTGCACATGTCATTTATTGTCTGGAAAGAATCGCTGTGGGGGTAAGAAATACCCATCCATAAATGGGTTAAGGCTGGCGGTGAAATAGCATCGAATATTTGGAAGTGAGAGCACTTAGAGACTTGCAGCAAACTTTACACATAATTTCAAAACTTTACGTAACTTTTTCTCACTGACAACCACAATATGACGAAAGGAAAAAAAGTATATCGCTTACTACATTTTCGCTATTCATGCAGTAAAATTGCCACATAAACTATGACGTTTTAATTTCTTCTTTCTTACTAACTGTACTCGTGGCACGTCTTGCAGACAGTATTCGGATATACCACTGACTGTACCAGAAAAATCACATCATTGTACACCACTTAGTTTTGGAGATATGACGTAAAGCACTGAGATGCGTGAAAAACTGCCGCATCATCCATGACGTTTTAATTTCTTACTTCATTGTTACTAACTATATTCGCAACACATTTCGCAGAGAGTACCTACTCATTCCCCTAAATGTACCTACAAAAATATGTTATTGTACGACACATAGTTCACGAAATATGACGTCATAAACATGGACCTGTGTGAAAATGAAACTGCAGGGAGAAATTCACTAGACATACAGGGGGAATATGAGTCAAAATACACGTGAAATATATAAAGTATATATGAAATATATTTGACGTGTGGGTGTGCGAGTAAAGCCACAGGTAAAAAGCTGCTGGAACGATTTCAGTCAAATTTGGCACACTTTTCAATTTCAATCTTGAAATACACCACTGGCCATTAAAATTGCTATACCACGAAGATGACGTGCTACAGACGCTAAATTTAACCGACAGGAAGAAGATGTTGTGATATGCTAATGATTAGCTTTTCAGAGCATTCCCACAACGTTGTCGCCGGTGACGACACCTACAATATGCTGACATGAGGAAAGTTTCCAATCGATTTCTCCTATACAAACAGCAGTTGACCGGGGTTGCCTGGTGAAACGTTGTTGTGATGCCTCGTGTAAGGAGGAGAAATGCGTACCATCACGTTTCCGACTTTGATAAAGGTCGGATTGTAGCCTATCGCGATTGCGGTTTATCGTATCGCGACATTGCTGCTCGCGTTGGTCTAGATCCAATGACTGTTAGCACAATATGGAATCGGTGGTTTCAGGAGAGTAATACGGAACGCCGTGCTGGATCCCATCGGCCTCGTATCACTAGCAATCGAGATGACAGGCATCTTATCCACATGGCTGTAATGGATCGTGCAGCCTCGTCTCGATCCCTGAGTCAACAAATGGGGACGTTTGCAAGACAACAACCATCTGCACGAACAGTTTCACGACGTTTGCAGCAGCGTGGACTATCAGCTCGGAGACCTTGGTTTCTGATGAATCCAGGTACAGTTTGCAGAATCATGATGGTCACATCCGTGTTTCGCGACATCGCGGTGAACGCACATTGGAAGCGTGTATTGGTCTTCGCCATACTGGCGTATCACCTGGCGTGATGGCATGGGATGCCATTGGTTACACGTCTCGGTCACCTCTTGTTCGCAATGACGGCACATTGAACGGTGGACGTTAAATTTCGGATGTGTTATGACCCGTGGCTCTACCCTTCATTCGATCCCTGCGAAACCCTACATTTCAGCAGGATAATGCACGACCGCATGTTGCAGGTCCTGTACGGGCCTTTATGGATACAGGAAATGTTCGACTGCTGCCCCGGCCAGCAAATTCTCCAGATATCTCACCATTTGAAAACCTCTGGTCAATGGTGGCCGAGGAACTGGCTCGTCACAATACGCCAGTCACTTCTCTTGATGAACTGTGGTATCGTGTTGAAGTTGCATGGGCAGCTATACCATACACGCCATACAAGCTCTGTTTGACTCAATGCCCAGGTGTATCAAGGCCGTTATTACGGTCAGAGGTGGTTGTTCTGGGTACTGATTTCTCGGGATCTATGAAACCAAATTGCGTGAAAATGTAATCATACGTCAGTTCTAGTATAATGTATTTGTCCAATGAATACCCGTTTATCATCTGCATTTCTTCTTGGTGTAGCAATTTTGATGGCCAGTAGTGTATTTACTATACGAGCAAGAAAAACAAGACTCCTGACTGTATGAGTGGGATATGGAGACAGAAGAAAGGATGAGAAGGGGGAAGGAGATGCTCGAAAGAGATAGGGGATTGGTAAATGGACAGAGAAGGTAAGAGGACGATATTAACAGAGACGGCGGGGGGGGGGGGGGGGAGAGATAGAGAGAGAGAGAGAGAGAGAGAGAGAGAGAGAGAGACTGGCAGAGGTATGGGAGGCAGAGATGAACAGACACAGAGGGAGGAGGAAATGGACAGAGAAAGGGAAGAGTGGAAAATGGACAAAGAGAGGGTGTTAGTAGGCTGTTTAGATTTTTATCCTGGTAACGCCATGTAGCGTTCTATGTGAAAATCACTGGCTGTGCTGTGTGCAGTTTGTGGCCAGTTTGCATTGTTGGAATATTTGCTATTGTAGTGTTGGGCAGCTGCATGTGAATAGCACATAGTGTTGCGCAGTTGGAGGTGAGCCGCCAGCAGTGGTGGATGTGGGAAGACACATGTCGGAATTTTGAGAGCGGACGATCTGGACGTGTGTCCATCAGAACGAGTAAATTTGTATTACTGGACATCATGAACTGATATATATATATATATATATATATATATATATATATATATATATATATATGTGTATATATATATATATATATAGACACACACACTCCTGGAAATGGAAAAAAGAACACATTGACACCGGTGTGTCAGACCCACCATACTTGCTCCGGACACTGCGAGAGGGCTGTACAAGCAATTGTAAGTAGGCTGTTTAGGTTTTTTTATTGGTAACGCCACCTCTGTATGAAAATCACTGGCTGTGCTGTGTGCAGTCTGTAGCTGCTTTGCATTGTTGTAATACTCGCCATTGTAGTGTTGGGCAGCGGCAGCTGGATGTGAACAGCGCGTAGCGTTGCGGAGTTGGAGGTGAGCCGCCAGCAGTGGTGGATGTGGGGAGAGAGATGGCAGAGTGTTGAAATCTGTCATGAACTGCTATATTTATATATGATGATATCAAGGTAAATACATTGTTTGTTCTCTATTAATATCTTTCATTTGCTAACTATCCCTATGAGTAGTTAGTGACTTCCATAGTTTGAATCTTTTATTTAGCTGGCAGTAGTGGCGCTCGCTGTATTGCAGTAGCTTCAGCAGCGAAGATTTTTGTGAGGTAAGTGATTTGTGAAAGGTATAGTTTAATGTTAGTCAGGGCCATTCCTTTGTAGGGAATTTTGAAAGTCAGATTGCGTTGCGCTAACAAAATATTGTGTGTCAGTTTAAGCACAGTCATGTATAATTGTTCAAAGGGGATGTTTCACAATGATCACACGCACGGCACAGCGGACACACCAGGAACCGCGGTGTTGGCCGTCGAATGGCGCTAGCTGCGCAGCATTTGTGCACCGCCGCCGTCAGTGTCAGCCAGTTTGCCGTGGCATACGGAGCTCCATCGCAGTCTTTAACACTGGTAGCATGCCGCGACAGCGTGGACGTGAACCGTATGTGCAGTTGACGGACTTTGAGCGAGGGCGTATAGTGGGCATGCGGGAGGCCGGGTGGACGTACCGCCGAATTGCTCAACACGTGGGGCGTGAGGTCTCCACAGTACATCGATGTTGTCGCCAGTGGTCGGCGGAAGGTGAACGTGCCCGTCGACCTGGGACCGGACCGCAGCGACATACGGATGCACGCCAAGACCGTAGGATCCTACGCAGTGCCGTAGGGGACCGCACCGCCACTTCCCAGCAAATTAGGGACACTGTTGCTCCTGGGGTATCGGCGAGGACCATTCGCAACCGTCTCCATGAAGCTGGGCTACGGTCCCGCACACCGTTAGGCCGTCTTCCGCTCACGCCCCAACATCGTGCAGCCTGCCTCCAGTGGTGTCGCGACAGGCGTGAATGGAGGGACGAATGGAGACGTGTCGTCTTCAGCGATGAGAGTCGCTTCTGCCTTGGTGCCAATGATGGTTGTATGCGTGTTTGGCGCCGTGCAGGTGAGCGCCACAATCAGGACTGCATACGACCGAGGCACACAGGGCCAACACCCGGCATCATGGTGTGGGGAGCGATCTCCTACACTGGCCGTACACCACTGGTGATCGTCGAGGGGACACTGAATAGTGCACGGTACATCCAAACCGTCATCGAACCCATCGTTCTACCATTCCTAGACCGGCAAGGGAACTTGCTGTTCCAACAGGACAATGCACGTCCGCATGTATCCCGTGCCACCCAACGTGCTCTAGAAGGTGTAAGTCAACTATCCTGCCCAGCAAGATCTCCGGATCTGTCCCCCATTGAGCATGTTTGGGACTGGATGAAGCGTCGTCTCACGCGGTCTGTACGTCCAGCACGAACGCTGGTCCAACTGAGGCGCCAGGTGGAAATGGCATGGCAAGCCGTTCCACAGGACTACATCCAGCATCTCTACGATCGTCTCCATGGGAGAATAGCAGCCTGCATTGCTGCGAAAGGTGGATATACACTGTACTAGTGCCGACATTGTGCATGCTCTGTTGCCTGTGTCTATGTGCCTGTGGTTCTGTCAGTGTGATCATGTGATGTATCTGACCCCAGGAATGTGTCAATAAAGTTTCCCCTTCCTGGGACAATGAATTCACGGTGTTCTTATTTCAATTTCCAGGAGTGTACATTGTTTCTCCTCTATCAAAATCTTTCATTTGCTAACTATGCCTATCAGTAGTTAGTGCCTTCAATAGTTAGAATCCTTCATTTAGCTGGCAGTATAGGCACTCGCTGTATTGCAGTAGTTCGAGTAACGAAGATTTTTGTGAGGTAAGTGATTCGTGAAAGGTATAGATTAATGTTAGTCAGGACCATTCTTTTGTATGGATAATTGATAGTCAGATTGCGTTGCGCTAAAAATATTGTGTGTCAGTTTAGTGTTGATCAGAATAAGTAAAGAGAGAAATGTCTGAGTACGTTCAGTTTTGCTCAACTGTTTGAAAATCAAATAACGTAAGAGGTTTATCAGCACAGTAATTCATAAATTTTTCTAAGGGGACGTTTCAAGGGGAGAGGAAGAGATGGACACCGACAGGAAAGAGGAGGAGATGGGCAAGGAGGGGGTGGAAAAGATGGAAAGAGAGAGGGGGGAGGAGTAAATGGACAGAGCGAGGGGCAGTGGGAGATGGACAGTGTGGGAAGAGGAAGAGATGTGCACAGAAAGGAAAGAGGAGGAGATGAACAGCGAAGAGGTGTAGAAGATGGACAGAGAGAGGGGAGAGGAGGAGATGGACGGAGGGAAGGGTAGTAAGAGATGGACAGAGAGTGAGAGGTAGAGTATGTCGACTGAGAGACAGGCCAGGGGACATGGACAGAGACGGGGGGGAAGGAAGAGATGGACTCATAAACACTGGTTGCTTAGCTAATAAGTCGTGGGATACCTCCCACTTATACGTCAGACCTCCTTTTGCCTGGTGTAGCACAGCAACTTTGTGTATCATCTACTCAACAAGTCGCTGGAAGTGCCCTGCAGAAATATTGAGTCATGCTGTCTCTACAGCTGCCCGTAATTGCGAAAGTGTTGCCAGTGGACTGACCTCTCGATTATGTTCCATAAATTTTCGATGGGTTCTATGTTTGAAGCTCTGGGTTGCCAAATCATTTTCTCGAACTGTTCAGAATGTTCTTAAAACCAATCGTAATCATCTGTGACATGGCGCATTGTCATCGATATGAATTCCATGGTTGTTTGGGAACATAAAGGTCATAAATGGATTAAAATTGTCTCCGAGTATCCGTACATAACAATTTCTAGTCAATGATCGGTTCAGTTGGATCAGAGGACCCAGTCCATTTCATGCAAACATAGCACACACTATTATGGAGCCACCACCAGCTTGCACTTTACCTTGTTGACAGCTTGGGTCAATGGTTTTGTGGCGTCTGCGCCACACTCGAACCCTACCGTCAGCTTTTAGCAACTGAAATCGGGACTCATCTGACCAGGTCACGGTTTTCCAGACGTCTAGGGTCCAATCGATATGGTCGCGAGTCCATGGGGAGTGCTGCAGGCGATGTCGTGTTGTTAGCAAAGGTATTCGCGTCGGTCGTCTACTGCCATAGCCATTAACGCCATACTTCGCCCCACTACCGTAACTAATACGTTCGCCGTACATCCCACATTGATTTCTACGGTTACTTCACAGTGTTGCTTGTCTGTTAGCACTGACAACTCTACGCAAACGCCGCTGCACTTGTTTGTGAAATGACGGCTGTCTGCCATTGTCTTGTCTGCGGCGATAGATAATGCCTGAAATTTGGCACTTCCGGCACGCTCTTGACGCTGTAGATCTCGGAATACTGAATTTCCTAACGATTTCCGAAATGGAATGTCACACGCGTCTAGCTCCAACTACCAATCTGCGGTCACAGTTTGTTAATTCCCGTCGTGCCACCATAATCACGTCGGTACCTTTTCACATCAACCACCTGTGCAGAAATGACAGCTTTGCCACTGCACTGTCCTTTCATACCTTGTGCACGCGATACTACCCTCATCCGTATATGTACTGTATGCAAGCCTCTAATGACACGCGATGAGACCATGGAAAAAACAAATGAAACGTAAAACATATAGTTCACGTCTGTTTTACCTGTTTTGAACATGCCCTTCTTCTCTTCGTACATGTTTGTCATCGCAGAATTTCAGTCAACATGCATAGCCAAATGTCTGTTGTCCGATGATGATTTGTGTGAGAATACGTGCTTGCATTTCACACACTGAGCAAATGCAGAAAAAATAGAGTTGTCTAGATTTTTCAGTATGTATATGAAAACTGTTCCAAACCTTGCTTTATGTTGTCGAACTGGGTTTTTGAGAGGTGTTAACGTCGCTTTCATAATCCGCATTGTTATATCCTCCACTGCGAACTGGATAACGCAGCCATTGCTTCCTAATATAGTCAGCAGTAGAAGCATTTATAGATCACGGCAAAAAAATCAAGGAAACTCCACGAGCGCTAACAAACGGAGTCAGAATTTTCAATTACTGAATCCCGCTAGAAACGCGTCATAAAGGCAGTTTTACTGGGTAGTGGACACTGTGGAGCCTATTTCCATTACAGACCCGCAAACACCCAATATATTCGAATGGCCGAGCAGCGCGAACACATGTTCAAAACACAGCACCGCACGGCGGCGGACGTAAAGGTTAGTTTACACGGCGACCTTGGGTTGCGCCACTCGTTGCACGAAACGAGTTGCACGCAAATGATTTCATATATGGCTGTAGACACAGCGACATCACTGTATATTTCAGTTTCGTCGTTTTGTGAGTGCCATAATCGCAGGTAAAATGGACGTTTTGACAGCTACACGAGTTGTGGAGCAGTTAACGCTTGTAAGTGTAAAATTTCTGCCTAAGAAAAGAAATAAGAAACGTGCTTGAGTATGTGATTGGATAAAGAAAAGACGTCAGCTGGCGGGAGTGGCAGAGCGGTTCTAGGCGCTGCAGTTCTGAAAGGCGAGACCGCTACGGTCGCCGGTTCGAATGCTGCCTCGGGCATGGATGTGTGTGGTGCCCTTAGGTTAGTTAGGTTTAAGTAGTTCTAAGTTCTAGGGGACTGATGACCTCAGAAGTTAAGTCCCATAGTGCTCAGAGCCATTTGAACCATTTGAACCAAGTCGCGTTACAAGGAATTAAAAACCCACAAATGCATAAAACACTACTACGTACAGTTTATATAACGTATCGTGAGAAATATCTTTTCTATAATGGAGATACCACTGACGATGGGCAACACCCGAAAGTAGTCCGGTAAAATAAACTACTACCAACGAACAGCTTCTGTCAAACAATTAGTTATTAATATGGAATATTTACAAAAAATTATAAGCGTCTGACTCGTCGTGAATGTGTTGAAACTCTATTAAACAATCTGGGCATTATTAATTGTAACTGAACTCAAACTGTATGTCGGATAGCTGTAACAAGGTTCCTACATAGTCAGTTATGACAAATGCGGTCTTTCATTAGATATAGCAACGTAATGTCGTGATTGAACATGTTCCGACAACGTTATGTTCACAGAAAAACTCAAAGAATTTGGAGTCGATTTAATATTCCTCTTTCAGAACGCCACCGTTTTACAGCTTTATTTACACAGTAAAGCCAATGATGTGACTGCGAGAAACATTTTAACATTCTCTGAAGTATAGAATGTATCTGATGATTCAAAGAGAAAGACCAGATCTCAGTTGTTGAATACAGACGAATTACAAAGGCAGTAACACATTACGCACGTCCCTGGACAGAGGAAGATTCAAACTTTAGACACACCTGTGTTGTTGATTGTAGCATCTTGGCGACTACACCGCCAGAGAAATTATTTTGTTTGTTGAAATTTGCGTGAAGTTCGAGTGCAGCGTGGATTCCGACGTCGATTTAGAAAGAAGCCGCCTGTGCACAAGTAGATTTTTGACTGGCATACAAAATTTGTGGAAGATGGTTGCATATGCCGAGGGAAGGGCACTGGCCGGCCACTCACGTCTGATGAAAACATCGAGCATATCAGAGATACGTTCACACGGAGCCCTCGGAAATCCACAATATAGGCAGGCAAAGAGCTTCAGCTTCCTCAAACAACGCCGTGGTGCGTTCTGAAACGACGCCTACGAATAAAGCCTAACGAGTTGCTATTGCTGTGGTATCTGTGTCCCAGCGGCCGTAACAGAAGGTACGAATTTTGCATTTGACTTCTCCAGGATATGGCAGAGGACACATTTTCCTAACGACTCATCTTTTTGGCCGAGTCGGCGTTTTATCTATCGGGTAAAGTAAACAGCCATAATATAAAAATTTGGAGGTCACAAAATTCTGGCGTCGTTCTAGAATGTGGAAGAGACTCACCGAAACTGAATGTGTTTTGTGCCATTCCTGTTTGCGAAGTTTATGGACTTTTCGTTCTTGCGGAGAAAACTGTGACAGGAATGTAATCTTGGACATGCTGTAAAATTATTTCTTTCCTCACCTTCACCAAGATTTCAATGATTCCAGTCATTCCATCACGAAGGAGGTACACGGCTCGTGTTGTCTGCAGTTCAACCATGCCTAGACGGTCAATGCCGCGGTTCGATGGCGTCCGCATTGTCAACGAGGCAAATATCCAGGCGTCTGCGAGTGAACCAAAGCGATGTTGTTCGGACATGGAGGAGATACAGAGAGACAGGAACTGGCGATGACATGCCTCGCTCAGGCCGCCCAAGGGCTACTGCTGCAGTGGATGACGGCTACCTACGGATTATGGTTCGGAGGAACCCTGACAGCAACGCCACCATGTTGAATAATGCTTTTCGTGCAGCCACAGGACGTCGTGTTACGACTCTAACTGTGCGCAATAGGCTGCATGTAGCGCAACTTCACTCCCAATGTCCATGGCGAAGTCCATCTTTGCAACCACGACACCATGCAGCGCGGTACAGATGGGCCCAACAGCATGCCGAATGGACTGCTCAGGATTGGCATCACGTTCTCTTCACCGATGAGTGTCGCATATGCCTTCAACCAAACAATCGTAGGATACGTGTTTGGAGTCAACCCGGTCAGGTTGAACGCTTTAGACCCACTCTCCAGTATGTGCAGCAAGGTGGAGATTCCCTGCTGTTTTGGGGTGGTATCATGAGAGGCCGACGTACGCCGCTGGTGGTCCTTGAAGGCACCGTAACGGCTGTACGATACGTGAATGTCATCCTCCTACTGATAGTGCAACCATATCGGCAGCATATTGGCGAGGCATTCCTGTTCATGGACGGCAATTCGAGCCCCCATCGTGCACATCTTGTGAATACTTCCTTCAGGATAACAACATAGCTCGACTAGAATGGCCAGCATGTTCTCCAGACATGAACCCTATCGCACATTCCTGGGATGGATTTAAAACGGCTTTTTACGGACGACATGACCCACCAACCCCTCTGAGGGATCTGCGCCCACGCAAATTTTATTTAGCTGGCGTCGCGTCAGTTTACTTAAAGTTTATCTTATGAGCTAAATCAGTAGTTGGTCCTCACAGTAAATGATTTTGACCATTTATACACCGTTTCAAGTATTTTTCGGTGGCGCAAGAGAGAGCTCAACAGTAACATCCTTTTGTACCGTCCGCTATCGCTATTGCTCACTGGCTAATTCCTCTTCACGATCAAAACACAGCCATTACCTTCTGTATACACAGACCGTGCCCCTTTTCCCTGTTCCCAGACCTTCTGAAAGAATAAAGGTCAGCTCCATAGGACCAAATTGAGGAGCAAATCTCCAAGGTAATGGAACTTGTCAGTACATGAAATTGCAACACAAAAGTAATAACAGAAAAAGTAAAATGTTTATGAACCCAAAAATAGACAGTCAATATGTTTACGTAAACGCAGTCAACAATATGACACAGAAATCTTTATTTCTTCGATTCTGATGGTCTTCTGCGTTTGCTTGCTATTGATAAGTTATGTTTTTCTCCCGGTCTTCTGCCTTGTTCAGCTCGCTCATGCTTGAATAATTTGCATACGTAAAAGCTTAAAATTGCAATTTCTAGTAAAACAACGATGCAACGATGTCATGATGAGCCTCTGGTCACTGGAAGTTTCTTCATTACTCTTACGGTGATCTTCAGAGAATTGTTTCAGTCTAACTGCTTCATTAAATCGTCCCTCTTTCTGGTTCCTATCCTCTCGTCCCTGTCCATTTCTTGACTCAAAATGAACTTCACTTTCCGTGACTGAGGCGTTGAGATAAAAAAGGGGGACATGTCACTCAACAGCAGGTTTGAAATATTTTGAAAAAAGTATACAATCTTCAGTAGCATTATTCCCAAACCTTACGGTTACTCTCAATTGCATACCAAAATTTTGCCCCCCTTCTTGCAGCGGTGTACCGTAGGTCTCTAGAAAAGCGTAGCGTTCCAAAAGATTGGAAAAGGGCACAGGTCATACCCGTTTTCAAGAAGGGACGTGGAACAGATGTGCAGAACTATAAACCTATATCTCTAACGTCGATCCGTTGTACAATTTTGGAACATGTATTATGTTCGAGTATAATGACTTTTCTGGAGACTAGAAATCTACTCTAGGAATCAGCATGAGTTTCGAAAAAGACGATCGTGTGAAACCCAGCTCGCGCTATTCGTCCACGAGACTCAGAGTGCCATAGACACGGGTTCCCAGGTAGATGCCGTGTTTCTTGACTTCCGCAAGGCGTTCTATACAGTTCCCCACAGTCGTTTAATGAACAAAGTAAGAGTATATGGACTATCAGACCAATTGTGTGATTGGATTGAAGAGTTCCTAGATAACAGAACGTAGCATGTCATTCTCAATGGAGAGAAGTCTTCCGAAGTAAGAGTGATTTCAGGTGTGTTGTACAGGAGTGTCGTAAGACCGTTGCTATTCACAATATACATAAATGACCCTGTGGATAACATCGGAAGTTCACTGAGGCTGTAATATATCGAGAGGTTGTAACAATGGAAAATTGTACTGAAATGCAGGAGGATCTGCAACGAATTGACGTAGGGTGCAGGGAATGGCAATTGAATCTCAATGTAGACAAGTGTAATGTGCTGCGAAAACACAGAAAGAAAGATCCTTTATCATTTAGCTACAATATAGCAGGTCAGCAACTGGAAGCAGTTAATTCCATAAATTATCTGGGAGTAGGCATTAGGAGTGATCTAAAATGGAATGACCATATAAAATTAATCGTCGGTAAAGCAGATGCCAGACTGAGATTCACTAGAAGAATCTTAAGGAAATGCAGTCCGAAAACAAAGGAAGTAGGTTACAGTACACTTGTTCGCCCACTGCTTTATTACTGCTCACCGGTGTGAGATCCGTACCAGATAGGGTTGATAGAGAAGATCCAACGGAGAGCGGCGCGCTTCTTTACAGGGTCATTTGATAATCGCGAGAGCGTTACGGAGATGATAGATAGACTCCAATGGAAGACTCTGCAAGAGAGATGCTCAGTAGCTCGGTACCGGCTTTTGTTGAAGTTTAGAGAACATACCTTCACCGAGGAGTCAATCAGTATATTGCTCCATCCTACGTATATCTCGTGAAGAGACCATGAGAATAAAATCATCCTGTAGCGTCTCAGGTTTCAGAGAAATGACGTCCATTTATGCTCTCGGCACATTATGAAAATGAGGAACTATCAGCGTCCTAACCAGAATAGATGCTTATTTCACAATTACAATGCTGTTGGGCGAAGAAGAGATGCCTTTTAACTGAACTGTGTATTCAATTATTTTGTATAGAGTAATAGCCCAATTTATAATCACATGTTAGTATAATGTTTCTACATAGCTTGCTTTTACTTTTGTATTATGTACAAAACATGCAAACAATGAACACTGTATGACAATTTACCTGCAATCTTCACCTGTTCCCCTTAAGGGACAATTTTTCCTTTCCATTTGTTGGTCTCCAAACCCACGACCTTCTTTTGTTTGCCGGCGCGGTGGTCTAGCGGTTCTAGGCGCGCAGTCCGGAACCGCGCGGCTGCTACGGTCGCAGGTTCGAATCCTGCCTCGGACATGGATGTGTGTGATGTCCTTAGGTTAGTTAGGTTTAAGTAGTTCTAAGTTCTAGGGGACTGATGACCACAGATGTTAAGTCCCATAGTGCTCAGAGCCATTTTGAGCCATTTCTTTTGTTTAATCACATTACTCTTCCACAGTTCAGGAGGTCGTTTCTTTCACCTAAATTCATGTAAATCGTTTCTGGACTCGTCTGGAGGTTCCATCACCGAAGCCATTTTGAAATCTCACAGCTGTTAACTGCATCCCTTTATCGCGCTGCCATCACATCTCAAGTTCTTCCGTGCAATGTAGGGACTTGCCTCTGTGACAAGTCCTCTATCTGCACGGTACGAAATTTCAGCACTGGCTTAGACATGGAAGAAGTCCCTAAAATGATGACGAGTCAGGTTTTTCATCTCAACGCCTCAATTACGGAACGTGAAAAGTCTCGCGAACGTGACCTCGAGAAAAGTCACTGCCTCTGTCCGAGTTTTTCCTTTCAGCTGCTTTCTTCTTCACACACTTTACCCTCCATCCATTCGCTGAAAATTATACCTTCTCTTCGACAAAATACAATACTTCTCCGGTAAAAATTACCATGTTTTTGTCCGTCTTTCCACCACCGACCCTAGTCGTCAACTGATTCTCTTCGTCCTCGAGAAATTACCGAAACAAAATTTCAACCTATCCGGCCATACCACTTAACATTTATAGTTAATATTACACAGAATTTGCATATCAGTTTACATACAGCTAGGCATTTTAACTTCAAGGAGCTAGGCATTTTAACTGCACCGTCACAACACATATTTTCGCTACTGAAATTCGTCATAAATAATCTATCACAATTTGAGAAGAACAATGATGTACATAGCTACAACACTAGAGGGAAAAATGGCCTTTATTACTCATTGTTTAAGCTGTTAGTGGCTGGCTGAGGAGCTCAAAATGCAGCAGTAAAAATTTTTGATTATTTGCCCAAAATACATAGAGTGGGTGACAGGTAGCGAAGCAAGTTCTGAATCAAATTTAAAACCATTTCTCCAGGACAACTCATTCTATTCAACTGAAGAATTTCTACTTAAAAACTGGTAGCTAGTTAAAAGAAAAACATTTTTAAACTGAAGTTGCATGTGTTTTCATTAATGTCACTGATCATGTATAGTCGTTCCATATCATTTCGATAAAAGACTCAGCTAACTATCTTACATGAAAAATAACAAAACACATATATACATATTACATGGGTTCGTTCATACTTACGCTGCAATTTAGAATATATATATATATATATATATATATATATATATATATATATATATATATATATATAAGATAGAAATTACACGAAAACATGAAATCAATGTTAAATTCGTCTTCCGTAACTGAAAAAAGATGTCGCATTAAGTTACAGTGGAGAAAAACCTCTGTCACAATACTAATGTTTTAGGTTAGACTAACCATGACTGTTAATGATGTACTGAAATTACAAATTTTCTGTTACCAGTCACAATTTATGTCTTTTATTTCCACTAAGAATTTCAGAGATGTAACATCCATTTTTGGGTGGATTTATGTGAATTAATGCGACAGACAGCTGTTTTGTGTAAGACTTTCGGGTAACTTGTGTCTAGTAGACAGTGCCACAACTTACCCCGAGGTCGGACACACAACACATACATGTCGTATTGATTCGAATAAATCCACTTGATGGAAGTTTCAACCTCTGAAGCACATAATGGAAATAAAATAAAATAATAGAAAATCTGACTCGTAACAGAAACTTGTAGTTTCACATAATTCACGCTTTCACGTCAAAACTTTCAAATGCAGCCTTCTAATAGAAAATTTTTAACAAAAATTTTTAATATGGAACGATTTGTAAGTGTAAATGGTCGGCGGTCCTGTTCATTAACTTTATGCGCCCGCGCAGAGAGCGCGGTGAAGGTCCGTATGCATGAACTCAATTTTCGTCTGGCCATTTGACGTAAGGGAGCGGCCCCTTCTGTAACGACCTAGTTGTGACTGGCTGTCGCGCTCCGTCCTCGACTGGCGCACTATGCGTTCGTGTTACGATGTTTTTGGGTTGCAGTATGGTTCAGAGTGGGTACTGAAGGAACTTAACGAGGCTCAGTATGATGAATAATGAATTAAGGCGTTCTCATTTGCAGATCAGCGGTGCGCTGGCAGTAAAGAAGCCACCGTGTCTGTTTGGCGCTGTCTTACACTTCACAAATATACTGCCGGGAAAAATGCAACATCATCAAGGCCTGTGTTCAGTGGCTGGGATTGCAGTGTTAGAGGTTCATTTGGCACTGTCCTCTGAGATCAGATGGCACTCATGAGGCTTGTCCAAGCGCCCTCTGTTATTTACTCTGCACGCAGTAACCGAGTTGATTTCGGAGGTGAACAGTGATTGCAAAATTCATAGTATGGTACAACCGCGCCCCGTCTGTGTGTACGAACGCCTGACGAACGAATGCAGCCAATTGAAAGGCGTCGCATTGTGGGCCTGCGGCAAGTTAGATGGAATCATCGACGGATTGCTGTATACACTAATGGCCATTAAAATTGCTACACCAAGAAGAAATGCAGATGATAAACGAGTATTTGTTGGACAAATCTATTATACTAGAACTGGCATGAGATTACATTTTCACGCAATTTGGGTGCATAGATTCTGAGAAATCAGTACCCAGAACAATCACCTCTGGCCGTAATAACGGCCATTATACGCCTGGGCATTGAGTCAAACAGAGCTTGGATGGCGTGTACAGGTACAGCTGCCCATGCAGCTTCAACACGATACCACAGTTCATCAAGAGTACTGACTGGCGTATTGTGACGAGCCAGTTGCTCGGCCACCATTCAAAAATGGTTCAAATGGCTCTGAGCACTATGCGACTAAACTTCTGAGGTCATCAGTCGCCTAGAACTTAGAACTAATTAAACCTAACTAACCTAAGGACATCACACACATCCATGCCCGAGGCAGGATTGGAACCTGCGAACGTAGCGGTCGCTCGGTTCCAGACTGTAGCGCCTAGAACCGCACAGCCACTCCGGCCGGCCCGGCCACCATTGACCAGACGTTTTCAATTGGTGATAGATCTGGAGAATGAGAATGTGCTGGCCGGGGCAGCAGTCGAACATTTTCTGTATCCGGAAAGGCCCGTACAGGGCCTGCAACATGTGGTCGTGCATTATCCTGCTGAAATGTAGAGTTTCGAAGGGATCGATTGAACGGTAGAGTCACGGGTTGTACCACATCTGAAATGTAACGTCCACTGTTCAAAGTGCCGTCAATGTGAACAAGGGGTGACTGAGAAGTGTAACCAATGGCACCCCTTACCATCACGCCGGGTGGTACGCCAGTATGGCGATGACGAATACACGCTTCCAATGTGCGTTCACCGCGATGTCGCCAAACACGGATGCGACCATCATGATGCTGTAAACAGAGCATGGATTCATCAGAAAATAAGACGTTTTGCCATTCGTGCACCCAGGTTCGTCGTTGAGTACACCATCGCAGGCGCTCCTGTTTGTGATGCAGCGTCAAGGGTAACCGCAGCAATGGTCTCCGAGCTGATAGTCTTCTCTGTATCGTTCCAATTTTAGTATATGTACCGCCGAAGCGAGTACTCCTAGCTGATAGTCCATGCTGCTGCAAACGTCGTCGAACTGTTCGTGTAGATGGTTGTAGTGTTGCAAATGTCCCCATCTGTTGACTCAAGGATCGAGACGTGACTGCACGATCCGTTACAGCCATGCGGATACGATGCCTGTCATCTCGACTGCTAGCGATACGATAAACCGCAACTGCGATAGGCTACAATCCGATCTTTATCAATGTCGGAAACGTGATGGTAAGCATTTCTCCTCCTTTCACGAGGCATCACAACAACGTTTCACCAGGCAACGCCGGTCAACTGCTGTTTGTTCTTGAGAAATCGGTTGGAAACTTTCCTCATGGCAGCACGTTGTAGGTGTCGCCAATGGCGTCAACCTTGTGTGAATGCTCTTAAAAACTAATCATTTGCACATCACAGCATCTTCTTCGTGTCGGTTAAATTTCGCGTCTGGAGCACGTCATCTTTGTGGTGTAGCAATTTTAATGGCCAGTAGTGTGTGTTGGCCGCAATGTATCTGTAGGGTATCGCTGTTTTCAGCTGTGGTCCGTGCAACATTTCCACACCTCTAGACCAGGATCTGGATGACAGGATAATACAGACGTATGTCAAGTTCCACGCATTCTCCGAGCAGCGCTAACCGACCAAACATCATCCGAGGAAGTAATTCCGTCACGTATTGCACCTCCAGTATCACAGGGAACCACTGGGAACTGCCTGACTGCAACAGGAGTATGCTTCTGGCCATGCAGCCACTGACACCACGACAACACCAAGCACGGCTATTCCGGCGTCATAAACGAGTCGAATGGACGGTGGAATGGCGCTCTATCGTCATCTGTGATGAGAGGTTCTGTCTATATGAGATTGATTGACGAACACATGCACGGTTTAGGACAGGTGAGTTGCACGTTCCGGAGTCCATTCGCCCACGACACGTAAGTCCCACCCCAGTCCTCATGGTGTGGGGAGCCATCAATTACAACCCGCAGTCGCGTTTGGTGTTTCTCCACGTCTTCATCGCCACTGTTGAGTCTTGTACCATAGGAATCAAACGAGTGGATGTTGTTTGGTGGCCGGTATCCTCTATCTACAGCACAAGTGCACGCATGGATTAACACAGTTCTTTATTTCTTAAACACATACAACAAGCACTCCGTCTTCAGGCCACGAGTGGCCTACCGGGACCATCCGACCGCCGTGTCATCCTCAGGGGAGTATGCGGATAGGAGGGCGTAAGACCAGGACACCGCTCTCACGGTCGTTATGATGGTATTCTTGACCGAAGCCGCTACTATTCAGTCGGGGAGAAGAGAAGTTTGTGGCACAACTTGACTAGAAGAAGGGATCGGTTAGTTGGACATGTTCTGAGGCATCAAGGGATCACCAATTTGGAATTGGAGGGCAGCGTGGAGGGTAAAAATCGTAGAGGGAGAACAAGAGATGAATATACTAAGCAGATTCATAAGGATGTAGGTTGCGGTAGGTACTGGGAGATGAAGAAGCTTGCACAGGATAGAGTAGCATGGAGAGCTGCATCAAACCAGTCTCAGGACTGAAGACCACAACAACAACAAAAAATGGTTCAAATGGCTCTGAGCACTATGCGACTTAACTTCTGAGGTCATCAGTCGCCTAGAACTTAGAACTAATTAAACCTAACTAACCTAAGGACATCACACATATCCATGCCTGAGGCAGCATTCGAACCTGCGACCGTAGCGGACGCTCGGTTCCAGAGTGCAGCGCCTAGAACCGCACGGCCACTCCGGCCGGCACAACAACAACAGCTCCTCAATTGGCATCACGAGGCTGAGTGCACCCCGAAAAATGGCAACAGCGCATGGTGGCTGGATGGTCACCCATCCAAGTGCCGGCCACGCCCAACAGCGCTTAACTTCGGTGATCTCACCGGAACCAGTGTATCCACTGCGGCAAGGCCATTGCCCCTCTTAAACAGATAGCTGGTACTTAACTTTTAAGCGTCCATGTGTTGGGGTACAAGCTCTTCCGTACTAATCCACGTTAACCTCGTGAAGAACAAGTCCCACTATACGATGAATAACAGACGCCAAAGTGGAGTGCGAGTTGATGACTCAGTGACTAAGCTAGTGTCTGACCAACTGCGCTAGTGATTGAGAAAGTGAGCTAGTAACTGATACTGAGACTGAGTGACTTATCTAGTGACTGAGACTGAACTTGTGACTGAGAGATCGAGACTGAGACTGAACCTTCCGGTTAGCGGCGGCGATCTAAATACTTGAGGTCTAGAGGGCGTTGGCGGCATGTTGCTTGCGAGTCTGTCTTTGGCCTCTCTCCTGATAGGCACGCTTGATCCAGTGCCTACTATCAAACTTCCTGCTACATTTTTGCCGACAAGTGTGCTGGCGACAGCTTACGCCATCACACGCGCTATTGCACGGGTTGTTATCCCTGTGCATTTTCAGCACGACAATGCATGTTCACATACGGCTTATGCCAAGCAACGTGCTCTTCGTGGTGTAAAACAACTGTCCCGGCCAGCAGGATCACCAAATCTCTCGCCAACTGAACGCGCATAGGACGTGACGAAGTGGGGAATTAATTGTTCAAAAAATGGTTCAAATGGCTCTGAGCACTATGGGACTTAACATCGATGGGCATCAGTATCCTAGAACTTAGAACTACTTAAACCTAACTAACCTAAGGACATCATACACATCCATGCCCGAGGCAGGATTCGAGCCTGCGACCGTAGCAGTCGCGCGGCTCCGGACTGAGCAATTACTTGTTCTCCAGAACCTGTCAGAGCCATTGCCGAATTGCAATAAAAGGTGCAAGATGATTTGGACAATCCATCGCAGGATACAATTCCGTATCTGTATGATCGTTTGAATGCAAGAACACAGGCCGGTGTCGCTGTCAGAGGTACACTGTGTATTGATGCGATTGTTTACGCGCCTTCATTGGGACATGCGTGTTTCATTTGGTCTGAATTTGTAATCATATACGCCTATAAAAATGAACTACATGACAAATCACTTGTCAAGCAGATGATCTTCCGACACTGTATCTACGAATTTTTTACCTGAAAGCGTCTACTCGCTCGTCTGTCGAACACTCTTGTGTGGCAAAATACCGTCAGATTAGAGTCGCTAATAACTGCGAGACTAATAACCCGCTGCCCGCCCGGTTAGCCGTTCGGTGTAACGCTCTGCTTTCCGGGCGGGTGGCGTGCCGGTCCCCGGCACGAATCCGCCCGGTGGATTAGTGTCGAGGACGGGTGTGCCGGCCGGTCTGTGGATAGTATTTAAGGCGGTTTTCCTCTGCGGTTCTGCCTCAGCGAATGCGGGCTGGTTCCCCTTATTCCACCTCAGTTACACTATGTCGGCCATTGCTGCGCAAACACTGTCTCCACGTACGCGTACCCCATAATTACTCTACCACTCAAACATTTGGTGTCACACTCGTCTGGTGTGATACGTTCCCGGGGGGTCCACTGGGTGCCGAAGCGCACAATGACCCTGGGTTCGGCGTGGTGCGGCGGAGGGGTGAGTGGACTGCTGTAGCCTGTTGTGGGATTTAGTACCACTGAGGGCTACGACGGGACGAAGCCTCTCCGTCGTTTCTAGGTCCCCAGTTCCATACAATACAATAACCGGTAAACAGTGGTTGAGGCCACTACGAAGAGATCATGTCTGTAGAGCTCACGTCGAAAGGAATGCAAAAAGTCTAAAAAGTCCAGCGCCGACCGAACGGGAGAGCTACGATGCGTCGAAGATGAAATAAAAAAACAGCCCAAAACAATTACGTAGATGGCCCATTGTACATACAGCGTTCAGCGACAGTGCAGCCTAGTGATTTATCTGTTCTGTAACCACTATACTACTGTGTGTTATACTAAATAGAAAGGGTGTTATGATTTTATCCCGGAGTTTTGATAAAAAAAAATCTGCAGCGTGGACCCGAATTACGCAGAGAGAAACTTTATTTTTTATTTTCTAGACACCAAGACACTTTGCTGATGCGCCAAGTTGCAACATTTGTAACAAATAATATGTAAGGGGAGCACAGTAGCTGTTTATACAGGGTGAGTCACCTAACGTTACAGCTGGATATATTTCGTAAACCACATCAAATACTGACGAACCGATTCCACAGGCCGAACGTGAGGAGAGGGGCTAGTGTAATTGTTTAATACAAACCATACAAAAATGCACGGAAGTATGTTTTTTAACACAAACCTACGTTTTTTTAAACGGAACCACGTTAGTTTTGTTAGCACATCAGAACATATAAACAAATACGTAATCAGTGCCGTTTGTTGCATTTTAAAATGTTAATTACATCCAGAGATATTGTAACCTAAAGTTGACGCTTGAAACCTCCGACGTTCAGTTCCGTGTTGTAACAAACACGGGCCACGGTCAGCGAGCAGCATCTGCAGGGACATGTTTACGATGACAAACGTGTTTACGAGTGTGGTTGTAGTGCACTGTTGTGGTTTGGTCCAGCTGTCGCAGTGTCCGCATGTAGCGCTTGCTGCTATTGTTATTCTGCATTCGTCTCCGCACGCAGACCAACTGTAGTACACCGTGTTACCAGACGTCTGTGATAGTGTAGTGTTGTAGGAACTGTGACCATGGTGTATTCGAACTCTGAAAAGGCGGAGATGATACTCATCTATGGGGAGTGTCGACGAAATGCAGCTGAAGCCTCCAGGGTGTATGCAGAACGATACCTGGACAGAGAGCATCCAACGTGCAGCACATTGCAAAACATATACCGCCAACTATATGCAACAGGTATGGTCGTAGCACGCAAACGGGTCCGTAACAGGCCCGTCACAGGAGAAGCGGGTGCTGTTGGTGTGTTAGCTGCTGTTGCCATGAACCCACACATGAGTACACGGGACACTGCGAGAGCCGGTGGACTGAGTCAAAGTAGTGTCATGCGCATACTGCATCGTCACCGCTTTCACCCGTTTCATGTGTCGCTACATCAGCAATTACATGGTGATGACTTTAATCATCGAGTGCAATTCTGTCAATGGGCATTGGCAGAGAATGCGTTGCAGTTCTACCTGTTTACCGATGAAGCGGGTTTCACAAACCACGGGGCAGTAAATCTACGGAACATGCAATACTGGTCCGTGGACAATCCTCGCTGGCTCAGACAGGTAGAGCGACAGCGATCGTGGACTGTAAATGTATGGTGCGGAATCATTGGCGACCACCTCATTGGTCCTCACTTCATTGCAGGGGCCCAAACAGCTGCAACATACATCGCGTTTCTACAGAATAATCTGCCAACGTTGCTCGAAAATGTCCCACTGGAAACGCGTCGACGTATGTGGTATCAGCATGATAGTGCACCTGCACATTCCGCAATTAACACTAGGCTGACCCTTGACAGGATGTTCGACGGGCGTTTCATAGGACGTGGAGGACGCATAAATTGGCCAGCCCGTTCTCCTAATCTTACACCTCTGGACTTCTTTCTGTGGGGTACGTTAAAGGAGAATGTGTACCGTGATGTGCCTACAACCCCAGAGGATATGTAACAACGTATTGTGGCAGCCTGCGGCGACATTACACCAGATATACTGCGACGTGTACAAAATTCATTACGCCAGAGATTGCAACTGTGTGCAGCAAATGATGGCCACCACATTGAACATCTATTGGCCTGACATGTCGGGACACACTCTATTCCACTTTGTAATTGAAAACGGAAACCACGTGTGTACGTGTACCTCACCCCTCATGGTAATGTACATGTGCGTCAGTGAAAAAGACCAATAAAATGGTGTTAGCATGTGGACGTAATGTGCTGCGGAGGAGTGGTACTCAAGCATCAACTTTAGGTTACAATATCTCCGGATGTAATTAACATTTTACAATGCAACAAACGGCACTGATTACGTATTTGTTTATTTGTTCAGATGTGTTAACAAAACTAGCGGGATTACATTTTAAAAAACTTAGGTTTGTGTTAAAAAACATACTTCCGTGCATTTTTTTATGGTTTCTATTAACCAATTACACCTGCCCCTCTCCTCACGTTCGGTCTGTGGAATCGATTCGTCAGTATTTGATGTGATTTACGAAATACATCCAGCGGTAATGTTAGGTGACTCACCCTGTATATTCCATTCGTAACTGAATCCTTTATGAAAATATACGCATAACTCTGAAAATTCAGCACCAAGGAAGATAAATGAGACTGAAATGAATGGTGTACTGTAAATAACGCGCATAATAAGATACAAACGATTAGGACTACGGAATTGTACTTGCTCTCCGACTACGAGAATGTAGTATGGCATGAAGCACGTGATGTAATGAAAGCGTCGAAACGCCCTTAACTTTTTCTGAAAGTCCTCTTCACATACCGCGGGAATTTTCCTATTGAAATAGGGTATGAAGCTGTTTGTAAAAGGGGACCGGGGTAAATTAATCCGGCTTCAAAACTATCAGATGTAGAAGCAACACAAATTGCAAAACTGCTGCTTCCACCGTGGTGTCCAACTAGTAGGGGGCCATTACTCTATGATATGTGAAGTAAGACACGTGCTGAAACATGGTAATTTGTCTCTCGACACTCTAAATGCTGCGTTTCATGTACCCACAGTTGTCAAAGGAGATGGTCTAAGGCGCTGCAGTCATGGACTGTGCGGCTAGTCCTGGCGGAGGTTCGAGTCCTCCCTCGGGCATGAGTGTGTGTGTTTGTCTTAGGATAATTTAGGTTAAGTAGTGTGTACGCTTAGGGACTGATGACCTTAGCAGTTAAGTCCCATTAGATTTCACACACATTTTAACATTTTTTTTTTACTGTCTCACGCTGGATTAACGCTGTCAATTCTGGTCTCTCAATACTGGACAGTGATAGGTCTACATGCACTAAACCTTCATACAGTGTTAATTATTTATTACTGATGTACTTACTTTACAAAAAAAAATGGCTTGAGCACTATGGGACTCAACTGCTGTGGTCATAAGTCCCCTAGAACTTAGAACTACTTAAACCTAACTAACCTAAGGACAGCACACAACACCCAGCCATCACGAGGCAGAGAAAATCCCTGACCCCGCCGGGAATCGAACCCGGGAACCCGGGCGTGGGAAGCGAGAACGCTACCGCACGACCACGAGATGCGGGCACTTACTTTACACCCTCAGAGTCTGGACACAGTGCCGTTATTCTTTCTGGATGATGCACTTCATATAAATGTTCCATTAGTATATCCGCAATGGTACAAAGTTACTGCATGGGGTCGTCTAGGAGGAGGAGGAGGATTAGGCTCGGGTAAGGGTTGAACATCATTCGTAACCAAAATATTCATTGTACAACGTATGGTTAAAAGATCAATCAAACCAATTCAGAAAAAATTACTTGTAAGCTTTCAACAATTAATTAAAAACAATAACAAGTCTCAAAGGTGATCAAATTTCATAAATGTGGACATCCGCCAACATGAGCTGCAGTGTTTACCCTGCATTCAAGTAAAACTTTAATACACTGTCACATTGTCCCACATTATGCTGTTAAAAACACAGGAAACCCAGATTGCTGTATATGATTATGAAAGTATCTGTCTTCAAAGACAACAAATGAGCTTTGCACTTAACTATCACAGTTATGGAAGCAAATAATTTCAACTACCCACAACACAGAGGCAAAGAAATATGTTGCAGTTCCTTGAGAATTAATCACTTACCACTAAGTTTCAACTCCTATAATGAGATACCACGTAGTTATTAAGACACAGAAAAGTTTTTAGCACAAGCTGCAAGCTTATGTAACAGAAGAACGATGAAAAAATTTAATACAGTAACTGTGCTTTAAAACGACAGTTACAACAAGAAGAATTTGTGTCCCAAACAATTTGGCAATCCACCTTGTTTTTCTCTAACAATAGCTTGCTATCACAGCATGTTCCACAACACTACGGACCAAAGATGTGAAAGAAATGACCTTAAAACTTACATTCAGTTCCCCAAGAGGACACATACACACGTATTTCAAAATATACATATTTTTTTAAAAAAAAACAAGACTGTTACAATGTTCCATCAAACAATTTGTTGGTCACGCTAGTACTGTTAATCAACAGGCAGGGCAACCCGCGACCTCAGAATCGAACCGACTGCATCCACGTAGTTACTCCGCGTAAATCAGATATAGACACCTCCGGATAATCGAGAAAACTTTGCGCATGGCGCTAGTAACTGCTAGTGTTACATGATAAGAAAAAGAAACTTTAAGTTAAACAAATAATCAAATAATAAATGATCTCTAACCCCTAAATCATGGAACTGAACACAACTTGGCTACGAGCCTAATGACACACTCATATATCAGTACTAGGCGCTCAGTCCGGAACCTCGCGACTCCTACGGTCGCAAGTTCGAATCCTGCTTCGGGCATGGATGTGTGTGATGCCCTTAGGTTAGTTAGGTTTAAGTAGTTCTAAGTTCTAGGGGACTGATGACCACTGATGTTAGGTCCCATAGTGCTCAGAGCCATTTGAACCATTTGAACCATATATCAGTAAAGGGACAGAAACCAAACCCTCCAGTGTTAACAGCTAAAAAGTAATCATGTCCTTATTCTGAACGCACACCAAAACCTCAACAAGGAGACCAGAATATTCGTCCCCCCACCGCAATTCAGCTTCAAAACAACTCCCAATGGCGTAAAGGTAGCAAGGGGTCCGCCACGTGAGACGGAAAATCAACAAGATTTGAATGTATGCAGACGGTCGGCAAACGAACTTCAAATACATAAGTAGAAAGTACGTTAAAAAGCAAGGAACTGGCATGAATCCTTTTCTCCCAGAATTAACAAGTGAGCTAGCAAGCATCAAAGCCACTCACAGCAATAAATGAGGTAACTTAAAACAACGTCCACAAAGCTATCATATAAAAGAAGTAAAAACACAGTATGTCTTAATTACAGAAAATGACAACCAAGTACTTAGTACAAACATGTGGGGGCCTCTTGAACTCGCGGTCAACATGCCTACGACCGGGGCTTAAGCAAATAGGAAAACTGACCCGGTATTTTTAGAGTTCTGCTACCTGTGAAGGCGGATAAGGAACACAAGCAGACGGCGACGCACTGGGAAAGACATGAGGTCATTAGTCCCCTAGAACTTAGAACTAGTTAAACCTAACTAACCGAAGGACATCACAAACATCCATGCCCGAGGCAGGATTCGAACCTGCGACCGTAGCGGTCTTGCGGTTCCAGGCTGCAGCGCCTTTAACCGCACGGCCACTTCGGCCGGCAAGACAATAGAAGGGAACATTTTACGAATCTCACGCTGTCCCCAAATTCACTCAACAGAAGGAAAGTACCTCATTGTAGTTCTAAGACGGCACGCTTTTGTATTAACGAAGGCACCGCAACCACGGACTTCCGCAGTAGGAATAGCCTCGGCCGTCTGTCCTCCTGAGCCGACAAGATGCAAACTTATACTGGGACACGCGACCCCAAACGGAATACCGAAGTCCAGTCCTCTGAGAGAGAAATCGCACTGCCCAAATCACAATACGCCGTACCTGAGAGCCCTCTCTGTTGCGCCTCCTGCCGCTGTCTGATTCACTCCTCACAATCCCTCTTGCTTATGTCAAATCGGCGCCCCCTCCTCTGTAGGTAAAGGTGGCACGCGGACCGTGACCTAGCGACACAGTAAGGCTCAGGGAATATGATGAAAGTTCTTACAGCACAATAAATATTAGGTTATAACATACTTGCACGCTTTGTGGTTCTTTAGTGAATACAGAGGCGAGAAATAAATGCTGTTCACGAACAGAGAATTTAGGTAATAATTTATTCTACATTAAAAATCAAAAAGTAAAAATACGCTGAACCTCCAAAGAAACTGCTACATGCATGCGGATATATATTAAAATTGCTACACCAAGAAGAAATGCAGAAGGTAAACGGGTATTCATTGGACAAATATATTATACTAGAACTGACATGTGATTACAATTTCACGCAATTTGGGTGTATAGATCCTGAGAAATCAATACCCAGAACAACCACCTCTGGCCGTAATAACGGCCTTGATACGCATTGGCATTGAGTCAAACAGAGCTTGGATGGGGTGTACAGGTACAGCTGCCCATGCAGCTTCAACACGATACCACAGTTCATCAAGAGTAGTGACTGGCGTATTGTGACGAGCCAATTGCTGGGCCACCATTGACCAGACGTTTTCAATTGGTGAGAGGTCTGGAGAATGTGCTGACCAGGGCAGCAGTCGAACATTTTCTGTATCCAGAAAGGCCCGTACAGGACCTGCAATATTCGGTCGTGCATTATCCTGCTGAAATGTAGGGTTTCGGAGGGATCGAATGAAGGGTAGAGCCACAAGTAGCAACACATCTGAAATGTAACGTCCACTATTCAAAGTGCCGTCAATGCGAACAAGAGGTGACCGAGACGTGTAACCAATGGCACCCCATACCATCACGCCGGGTGATACGCCAGTATTGCGATGACGAATACACGCTTCCAATAAGCGTTCACCGCGATGTCACCAAACACGGATGCGACCATCATGATGCTGTAAACAGAACCTGAATTCATCCGAAAAATTGACGTTTTGCCTTTCGTCCACCCAGGTTCGTCGTTGAGTACACCATCACAGGCGCTCCTGTCTGTAATGCAGCGTTAAGGGTAACTACAGCCATGGTGTCTGTGCTGCTAGTCCATGCTACTGCAAATTTCGTCGACCTACTCGTGCAGATGGTTGTTGTCTTGCAAACGTCCCCATCTGTTGACTCAGGGATCGAGACGTGGCAGCACGATCCGTTACAGCCATGTGGATAAGATGCCTGTCATCTCGACTACTAGTGATACGAGGCCGTTGGCATCCAGCACGGCGTTCCGTATTACCCTCTTGAACCCACCGATTTCATATTCCACTAACAGTCATTGGACATCGACCAACGCCGGTCACTTCCTGTTTGTGTATGAGAAAGCGGTGGGAAACTTTCCTCATGTCAGCACGTTGTAGGTGTCGCCACCGGCGCCAACCTTGTGTTCAAATGGCTCTGGGCACTATGGGACTTAACATCTGTGATCATCAGTCCCCTAGAACTTAGAACTACTTAAACCTAACTAATCTAAGGACATCACACACATCCATGCCCGAGGCAGGATTCGAACCTGCGACCGTAGCAGTCGCGTTGTTCCAGACTGAGCGCTTTAACCGCTAGACCACCGCGGCCGCCAACCTTGTGTGAATGCTCTGAAAAGCTAATAATTTGCATATCACAGTAACTTCTTCCTGTCGGTTAAATTTCGCGTCTGTAGCACGTCATCTTCGTGATGTAGCAATTTTAATGGCCAGTAGTATGGTCCATTGATAGTGACCGGGCCAAATATCTCACGAAATAAGTGTCAAACGAAAAAACTACAAAGAACGAAACTTGTCTAACTTGAAGGGGGAAACTAGATGGGGGCTATGGTTGGCCCGCTAGATGGCGCTGCTATAGGTCAAACGGATATCAACATCGTTTTTTTCTTTTTAAATAGGAACCCCCATGTTTTATTACATATTCGTGTAGTATGAATTTTTTAGTACTACTTTTCTCGCTTTGTGATAGATGGCGATGTAATAGTCACAAACAATTGCAAAGCACTATGGGACTCAACTGCTGTGGTCATTAGTCCCCTAGAACTGAGAACTACTTAAACCTAACTAACCTAAGGACATCACACACATCCATGCCCGAGGCAGGACTCAAACCTGTGACGGTAGCGGTCTCGCGGTTCCAGACTGTAGCGCCTAGAACCACTTGGCCACTCCGGCCAGCGGACGGGACCTTATTTCAACATCTGAAACAGTGCAGTCAAAGTCTTATGGTCCGCGACCAGAAAAACAATTCTGCAATACAGATAATGATCAAATTTGGTGAAACCATATACACTCCTGGAAATGGAAAAAAGAACACATTGACACCGGTGTGTCAGACCCACCATACTTGCTCCGGACACTGCGAGAGGGCTGTACAAGCAATGATCACACGCACGGCACAGCGGACACACCAGGAACCGCGGTGTTGGCCGTCGAATGGCGCTAGCTGCGCAGCATTTGTGCACCGCCGCCGTCAGTGTCAGCCAGTTTGCCGTGGCATACGGAGCTCCATCGCAGTCTTTAACACTGGTAGCATGCCGCGACAGCGTGGACGTGAACCGTATGTGCAGTTGACGGACTTTGAGCGAGGGCGTATAGTGGGCATGCGGGAGGCCGGGTGGACGTACCGCCGAATTGCTCAACACGTGGGGCGTGAGGTCTCCACAGTACATCGATGTTGTCGCCAGTGGTCGGTGGAAGGTGCACGTGCCCGTCGACCTGGGACCGGACCGCAGCGACGCACGGATGCACGCCAAGACCGTAGGATCCTACGCAGTGCCGTAGGGGACCGCACCGCCACTTCCCAGCAAATTAGGGACACTGTTGCTCCTGGGGTATCGGCGAGGACCATTCACAACCGTCTCCATGAAGCTGGGCTACGGTCCCGCACACCGTTAGGCCGTCTTCCGCTCACGCCCCAACATCGTGCAGCCCGCCTCCAGTGGTGTCGCGACAGGCGTGAATGGAGGGACGAATGGAGACGTGTCGTCTTCAGCGATGAGAGTCGCTTCTGCCTTGGTGCCAATGATGGTCGTATGCGTGTTTGGCGCCGTGCAGGTGAGCGCCACAATCAGGACTGCATACGACCGAGGCACACAGGGCCAACACCCGGCATCATGGTGTGGGGAGCGATCTCCTACACTGGCCGTACACCACTGGTGATCGTCGTGGGGACACTGAATAGTGCACGGTACATCCAAACCGTCATCGAACCCATCGTTCTACCATTCCTAGACCGGCAAGGGAACTTGCTGTTCCAACAGGACAGTGCACGTCCGCATGTATCCCGTGCCACCCAACGTGCTCTAGAAGGTGTAAGTCAACTACCCTGGCCAGCAAGATCTCCGGATCTGTCCCCCATTGAGCATGTTTGGGACTGGATGAAGCGTCGTCTCACGAGGTCTGCACGTCCAGCACGAACTTTGGTCCAACTGAGGCGCCAGGTGGAAATGGCTTGGCAAGCCGTTCCACAGGACTACATCCAGCATCTCTACGATCGTCTCCATGGGAGAATAGCAGCCTGCATTGCTGCGAAAGGTGGATATACACTGTACTAGTGCCGACATTGTGCATGCTCTGTTGCCTGTGTCTATGTGCCTGTGGTTCTGTCAGTGTGATCATGTGATGTATCTGACCCCAGGAATGTGTCAATAAAGTTTCCCCTTCCTGGGACAATGAATTCACGGTGTTCTTATTTCAATTTCCAGGAGTGTATTACGCCCAAGGGAGGAGGGGGGGGGGGGTTCGTCGGAGAAGGAGACCAGACAGCGAGGTCATCGGTCTCATCGGATTAGGGAAGGAGGGGAAGGAAGTCGGCCGTGCCCTTTCAAAGGATCCATCCCGACATTTGCCTGGAGGATTTAGGGAAATCACGGAGAAACTAAATCAGGATGGCCAGACGCGGGATTGAACCGTCGCCCTCCCGAATGCGAGTCCAGTGTGCTAGCCACTGATCAACCTCGCTCGGTATAGCCACGGCTTCCTTCTCCAACAGACTACAATTAATCTGAGCACTGACAAACTGCCTATTGGCTTCTGTCTCGGGTTCTTCGGCCGACGTTATCTAATGATTTTACTGACGTTTCGCCAGTACGAGTGGCTGGCATTGTTAAAGCTTCACCCCCCATTGCCGGTGGTGAACTGGAGGCGAGCTCGCGGCCGTAGACTATATGTACCTGGCGCGCCACGTCCGTGGGCTTCTCCGCGGACATTTCCGGTCCGGTTCTCCTCTTGCTACCTGCGACGGTCGTCCGCTGCAGTACGGGAAGCCACGATCCGTGTCGGCGAAATTTTATTACGTGGTCGGTCTCACTCAGTGCGTGCTCTGTCACGGCCGATTTCTCCACCTGCCCCAAACTGCAATGTCGCTTATGTTCTTTGATCCTGGTGTTAATTGATCGCCCAGTCATTCCGACATAAACTTTTCCGCATGTGCATGGTATACGGTATATTCCCGACATTGCATGTGGGTCCCTTTTCTCCTTCGCCGATCTAAGACACTCTTTGATCTTCCTTGTCGGTTTGAAAATCGTCTTTACGCCATGTTTGCGCAATATACGGCCGATTCTGTCCGTCATTATGGGAATGTATGGCAGAAAGGCCTTACCCGACATTTCTTTTTCTGATTCCTTTCTTCGCCGAGTGTGTGGCTCTGTTACACTTCTAATATAATTTGTGGAGTAACCATTGCTCCTCAGAACACTTTCCAGGTGTTGCATTTCTCGTCTGAGGTGCTGCGGCTCACATATTCGTCCTGCTCTCGTTACGAGAGTATTAATCATGCCTCTTTTCTGGCTCCGGTGGTGGTTTGACACACGCGGATCTATACCTGCGGAAACTATCAAACCACCACCCGAGTCAGAAAAGAGGCATGATTCATACCCTCGTAAAGAGAGCAGGACGAATACCTGAGCCGCAGCACCTCAGACGAGAAATGCAACACCTGGAAAGTCTTTTTTAATCTGACCGCTGTCCAAATTTTTGGAAGCAAATGTCGTGGGGAGTTGTGTTTTGCCAATATTGTGCGATAAAACCACCCCGATGCCATGAGACGAGGCATCGACTGCAAGCACAAGTAGTTTGAGCGGATCGTAGTGCATACGGCAAAGTTGCTGAAGCAATGGATTTTTGAGTCTTTGAAAAGCCTTTCCACAGACTTTGTCCAATAGAACGGAACAGTTTTACGTCGGAGGCTGTGCAGCGCTGCGGCAATTTGCACCACATTAGGAATGAATTTTATGTAGCAAGTCAATTTTCCAGGAACAGCTTACAGTTCACGTAAATTTCTAGGAGGTGGCAATCACTGAATTGCTTGAAAATGTTCCTCCGAAGGACGACCACCATTGGTATCGATAATATGTCCTATCGCTGTGTCGAAAAATGAACACGTTTGAGGCCCACCTCAAATTTGAAAGAGAGTGTCAAAATGTTTAAGGTGGTGTTCCGGTGTTTGTCTGGCGACGATTTGTCCTCAAGATAATTAAAACAAGAAGGCGCCTTGGACGTTACTTGTTTGAGAAATTTTTGAAACAACTCAGACACGGAAGCCATTCCAAAAGGTAGGCGTTGACATTCAAACAAGGCGACATGAGTATTCACAAAAAAATTCTTTGTTTCTTTGTCCGATGGTAACTGAAGATAGTCTTCTGTAAGATCGGTTTTTGAGAAGAACTATACTCCCGATAGGCGATCCAAAATTTCCTCTATACATGGGAACAGGTAGGAATAAATGACTCTGAATTTTCCGTGTATTTGAAATCCACATTGGCTTACGAATGGCAGCTAGGAGTGATCCCCAGTGACTTGTTGAAATAGGTTTTATGACACCAGCGTATTCCAGTCTGTGAATTTCGCTTGCCACGTCGTCTCATAAATGGATGTGGCACAGGTCGAGCGTGGCAAAATCCGGGCTGCGCATTAGCTTTCAGTGCAGTGTGAGCGTGAAAATCTTTTGTACATCCTAGAGTACCGTCGAACAAATGTTGAGACTTGTCACAGAGTTGTAGAATTGTGACATGGGAAATCTTTGTGTCAATGGCATGCTTAATGTCCTGTATGTCTGATACGAAGGAATTCCTAGGCATTCGTGTCGAAAATAGTTGTGCTCGTGCACCAGCGGAGTACAGTGATAGGGTCTTTCTTAGTTGTGTTTTTGTATTTTGCTGGTAAACGGCATGTTCCAAGCACTGAAATGTTGTCGCCACTATAGACTGTGAGATGCAGACATAATGTCTGCAAAGGTGGATGGCCATTTCTTTTTTATGTATCTAGGTTAAACAACGTGACGCATGGTCAGGTACCTAGTTCGAAAGACACTGACTGGTTACAAATTTGAAATGTAATCCACAGTTTGCGGTGTAGTATCGTCCATTCCGTGTTGTGAAAATCTGTTCTCCGTGTCCACCTGCGCGTTAGAGCGCTTTCGTGCATTTCGAGATTGGGAGAGCCTTTTTGAAGTGTGTTGTATTCGCATTAAACGGACGTGTGTGTGTTTTCTGCGTCTTCACTTGTCTCATTTTTGAGCAGGAGGAGACGCAAAATCTGAAAATGAAATGACATTGACTTCCATCCGTTCCTGCTTTGCAGTATTCCCGCCTAAAACAGAGGAGGGCTTTCTAGTCTTTTGCAGGCAGACCGGTTTTGTATGTCCTGTTCAATGACAAAAATTGCATTCAGCTTGTCTGAAGAAGCAGTTCTTCCGATGACGGGTGACACAGCTTTCCAAACAAGACTTCACTTTGCGCTGAGCTGGGGCTGTGTAATTAGAGTTGCGCCGGCGTGGCAAACGTCAAAAGTAGTGTGTCCAGCATTGTTTACACGTGATGACTTGCGAGTGCTGGGACGGGAGCTGTGGCTATGGTTTGACTTGATAGTCTCAAGTGAAACGCTAACTGGCAGACAGAAATCTTGCTCGCCTAAGTCTTGGCTGGCTCTGAGCACTATGGGACTTAACTTCTGAGGTCATCGGTCCCCTAGAACTTAGAACTACTTAAACCTAACTAACCTAAGGACATCACACACATCCATGCCCGATGCAGGATTCGAACCTGCGACGGTAGCGGTCGCGCGTTCCAGACTGTAGTGCCTTGAACCGCTCGGCCACTCCGGCCGGCCCCTAAGTCTTGAACTTCGCGTAAATCGATTACTGTAAGCACTTCCCTGACATTATGGTTGCGATACTGTAGAATTTCGGCCATCAATCTCTTATCTGATAGATTCTGAATAACACCCACAGACACAATTCAATTTATAAAATCGAGTCATGCCCGGCAGATCGACAATCCGTTATTTATAGGACTGATCACTACCATGTTGCGTGCTGATAAATTTATACCGTGCAACAGCATCGTGTATTTGGTTCAAATGGTTCAAATGGCTCTGAGCACTATGGGACTTAATATCTAAAGTCATCAGTCCCCTAGAACTTAGAACTACTTAAATCTAACCAACCTAAGGACTTCACACACATCTTATAGATTCTGAATAACACCCACAGACACAATTTAATTTACGAAATCGAGTCATGCCTGGAAGTTCGACAATCCGTTATTTATAGGACTGATCACTACCATGTTGCGTGCTGAAAAATTTATACCGTGCTACAGCATCGTGTATTTGGTTCAAATGGTTCAAATGGCTCTGAGCAGTATGGGACTTAATATCTAAGGTCATCAGTGCCCTAGAATTTAGAATTACTTAAACCTAACCAACCGAAGGACATCACACACATCCATGCCCGAGGCAGGATTCGAACCTGCGACTGTAGCAGTTGCGCGGTTCCAGACTGAAGCGCCTAGAACCGCTCTACCACCGCGGCCGGCATCGTGTATTTGACTCACAAAGAATCCGCCTAATCTTGCAATTATGACCTCTTAGGGCTGGCTTTGGCGCTAACTGATGTGAATCAATTTCAAAAATGGTTCAAATGGCTCTGAGCACTATAGGACTTAACTTCTGAAGTCATCAGTCCCATAGAACTTAGAACTACTTAAACCTAATTAACCTAAGGACATCACACACATCCATGCCCGAGGCAGGATTCGAACCTGCGACTGTAGCAGTTGCGCGGTTCCAGACTGAAGCGCCTAGAACCGCTCTACCACCGCGGCCGGCATCGTGTATTTGACTCACAAAGAATCCGCCTAATCTTGCAATTATGACCTCTTTGGGCTGGCTTTGGCGCTAACTGATGTGAATCAATTTCAAAAATGGTTCAAATGTCTCTGAGCACTATAGGACTTAACTTCTGAAGTCATCAGTCCCATAGAACTTAGAACTACTTAAACCTAATTAACCTAAGGACATCACACACATCCATGCCCGAGGCAGGATTCGAACCTGCGACTGTAGCAGTTGCGCGGTTCCAGACTGAAGCGCCTAGAACCGCTCTACCACCGCGGCCGGCATCGTGTATTTGACTCACAAAGAATCCGCCTAATCTTGCAATTATGACCTCTTAGGGCTGGCTTTGGCGCTAACTGATGTGAATCAATTTCAAAAATGGTTCAAATGGCTCTGAGCACTATAGGACTTAACTTCTGAAGCCATCAGTCCCATAGAACTTAGAACTACTTAAACCTAATTAACCTAAGGACATCACACACATCCATGCCCGAGGCAGGATTCGAACCTGCGACCGTGGCGGTCGCGCGGTTCCAGACTGTGGCTCCTAGAACCGCTCTTCCTCCAATTTCCCTAGGAGGCGATAGGTGTACGCTCCTACACATGAAAAGAAACATGCACGACGTGATTGACCTGTGACTTTATAGGCGTCGAAAATGTTGATGCAGCTGTGTTACGTATTCTTTCCACGTTTCCTTCGTCTCATCAATCTGCCGGAGGGGCAAAGGAGGCAGCTGAATTCTTTCTTTAGCTTCTGACGCCTCGTGCTTTTGGGCTGCATGCGCTTGTACAAGGGAAGAAACTGCTGACAGCAGTTCTGTTATTTCTTGACTCCGAAACTTAACAAGAGATGTTAGACGCTCCTCTGCATTTAGATGTTGCTCTCCCTTGTTTCTCATGATTCCTCAAATATCTCAGCTTTTGTATTTCAAAACACAGACACACACACACAAAATAATTCAATAGAAAGAAGAAAAGTTGTCCTGTTCTGGTGTCCGAAGCTTCACATCCCGTTGCTCGTCGCCAGTCAGCTATAAATTCCTTGTATGTTGTATGCTTCTTTAGTGGATACATGAGAGAGAAACAGATGCTGTTCATGAAGAGACAGTTTAGATATTAGTTTATTTTACATCTAATATCAAACAGTAAAAATAATACATAAGTCTTTTGCTGTAGCTGCAGCAACATTTACTAACGGTAGCATTGAGGGTTGAAACATATAGAGGTACCGCAAATTTACAAATCAGTCAGTCTTCAATACAATAACTATTCAGTAGATTACGGGCCATGAGCACTATGAAAGTCTGTAAATGTTATTCAGGTGGCAAACACACAAAATGGGCTCAGCGCACTAATATTCGAACTTATAAGGGGAGGCCACAACGTTTGGAACGCGGATTTACTGCAAACTTCGTACAGTCGTAGTACTCCATGAGGCCAACAAAATGTGTAAGCATTAGCGCGTACTTCTCAAGCGTTACTGAGAAAATCGCAAGAGCCCTTTGGTCAGCCGGCCCAGTAGCTCGGCGTTTTCGGTTAGAGGGTAAGCTACCCTCTGCAATAAAAAAAAAAAAATAAACTGAGTGAACGGTTCAACGAACACATTCAATTGCTGTCATGGGTCGTCCGCAACGAACAATGTAGAATAGAAATGACATTTAAGGAAAATGATTAGCGTTCAAGCCCCTTAATCGCTGTATCACTGGGTCGAGTCCTGATCGTCAGTTTTCTTCTTTTTCTTTTTTTTTAATTTTCAACACTGTCATTTTCTTTACTATTTATATTACAATTGATATAGTGAGAAAAATACGTGTAATCTGAAGATGTTTTATTAAATTTACAATTTTATTTGGCAATCTACAAATTTTTATTATCACAAATAATATAATGTTCATAACTATTGACTAGAAAACGATCAAACGCATAAAGTGCTACTGAAAATGTATGCTTGTCCGTGTCTTCAAAACTGTTCGTATTTAATCGAAAGAGAACGAGAAAATGCTTCTCGTGAAGACGCTATTAAAATTCACGCGATACTGCATGACCAATGGCCGAGCGGTTCTAGGCGGTATGGTCTGGAACCGCGCGACCGCTTCGGTCGCAGGCTCGAATCCTGCCTCGGACATGGATGTGCGTGATATCCTAAGGTTAGTTAGCTTTAAGTAGTTCTAAGTTCTAGGGGACTGTTGACCTCATATGTGAAGTACCACAGTGCTGAGAGACATTTGAACCATTTTTGATATAGGTTGGATTTTTTAAACACTTTTAACGATGAAGCAAGTATATTTTATGAATAAAAGTTCATTGACTGTTTACATTTCGGTTTTTACGTTTTACTTCAGATACGTATCGAAAATGAAGTCTAAGATCTAATCTTTCTGTATGTCGGTTTTTAGGTTTCATTTCCGCTAAGTATCGCAAATAAACCTAAAAACCAAAATGCAGAAGGTCGACAGAGTTTTAGTCATATCCATTACTCTCTCTCCCTCCCTCTCTCTCTCTCTCTCTCTGTCTCTCTCTCTCTCTCTCTCTCTCTCATGGATTCGTTAAAAATGAAACAAGTGCTTCATTTCTTTCATCAAACATGTAAATGCTTTAAATTCCTCCAGAAACTCTGTCATTAAAGTTTTGTCCGCGTTGCACTCTATTATGAATATTAGAAAAGCATTTAATCTCGAGTGCACTAACAAAAGAAGAACTTTCGTCGCGGGGTGGGTAAGACAGCGCTACACACGGCACAATTTGTTGGGTGAAGTGGAGAGAAGGTCAGCTGTTGGATCGTTGTAACCAACCGACTGCCCGACAAGAAAAGTTTGTCGGTCGGTTGGCGAATGCGCCTACATTCGTCCGATTTGTCTGTCTGTCGGTCGGTCAGTTGGTGCGTGTGTGGTGGCCATAGAAAAAAAGACAGACTGCTGTTTTCTTGTTGGAACCAAGTTTTTAAATATGACACATCAAGGTCAGTCAGTCTCATTTTTGTCGGTGTCCAGGAGCAGTCAACATGTAGCGTCCATGTCCATCACAGAGGAAGTCTTAGACAACCGCCAACCGCTGTCGCCACAACACGGCGAAATGCTACAACATGCACGCCAGGTTACGTACCATCTTGCTGTCTCGCTCGTCCTAAGCTTACAGGGGCTCCATTGATTACATTATAACTTTTACCTTAGTTGGTGCTTCATAACGTGTTAACTTGTTAATAAACACTAGTGCGCTCCTCCCGGTTTCAGTGGTCAATATTCTGTCTCTGTGGCTATGTGAATTTTGAATCTAGAATATACCGCAGTTAAGGAATCGAATTTTGAGCTCACGATTGTAAAGTCAATGGTACCGCTCTTCCTGTTCATCTGCATAGCCATTTTTAGCGTCGATTAATCACTGTTTTAAATGAATGCTTGGTCCACACCTTCCCGCCAGAGGTTCGAGAGCTTCCTAAAAAATGTTCAACTGTGTGTGAATTCCTATGGGACCAAACTGCTGAGGTTATCGGTTCCTAGACTTACACACTACATAAACTAACTTATGCTAAGACTACACACACACCCATGCACGAGGCAGGACTCGAACCTCCGGCGGGAGGGGCCGCGCGATCAGTGGCATGGTGCCTCTAACAGCGCGGCCACTCTGCGCAGCAGTCCTCCCTCGTGCATGGGTGTGTGTGTTGTTCTTAGCCTAAGTTAGTTTAAGTAGTGTGTAAATCTAGGGGTCGATGACATTAGTAGTTTGGTTCCATAGGTATTCACACACATTTGAACATTCTGACCACACCTGCAAGTAGGATCGAGTGAGACGCTTCCGAGACCACACGGCATCCATGGAATCAAATCAGGCGCAGGTGAGGCGTAACGCTACAACACGTAGTACTAGAAATGAAATCTGACAAACTCGACGAAAATGGCAGCGATATCTTAAATTCTAATCAGAACATAGACGGATTGCACATAAGATGTTTCTCTCTGTAACTGAAGAGATAATAAGTGAAAGGAATACTTACTTCGATACACAAACAAGCGAAAAGATACTCTTTCTATGGAGCAACGAACATAGTTTCTTTGGTTATTTTCCGGGGAGCTACAGCAATCTATTATAATAATATTTTAATTAGATCATTGTTTTTAGGGTTCCGTACCTCAATCGGTAACAACGGGACCCTTAATCGGTTCTCTTTGTTGTCCGCTCTCCGTCTGTCTGTCTGTTGATGTGTCTGTTAAGACCCCTTTTTCTCAGGAACGGGAAGAGGTATCCAGTGGAAAGTTACGTCACATACTGAGGTCTATGGTTCCGTGGCGATGTAAAAAATTTAAGCATATAAGTCAACGCAGTCAAAAGATACTGCTGTTTGTCACATGAACTATCTATACATATGGCGCTCATGGTGGTCTAGCGGTAAAGCGCGAAGGTGGAAATCGAGAAGGCGCGAGTTTGAAACTCGGTGAGACCTCTGTTTTTTCAGTCTTCGTTTTAACCTAACCATCACGTCTCACTTCAGAGTTGTGAGAAGTTGCCAGAAGCAACGAGTGCATCGGATTCCACGTTTAATATACAGGGTGGTCCATTGATAGTGACCGGGCCAAATATATCCCGAAGTAAGCATCGAACGTAAAAACTACAAAGAACGAAACTCGTCTAGCTTGAAGGGGGAAACCAGATGGCGCTATGGTTATCCCGCTAGATGGCGCTGCCATAGGTCAAAATGATATCAACTGTGTTTTTTTTTAATACTAACTCCCATTTTTATTACATATTCGTGTAGTACGTAAAGAAATATGAATATTTTAGTTGGACCACTTTTCTCGCTTTGTGATAGATGGCGCTGTAATAGTCACAAACGTATAAGAACGTGGTATCACGTAACATTCCGCCAGCGCGGACAGTATTTGCTTCTTGATACATTACCCGTGTTAAAATGGACCGTTTACCAATTGCAGAAAAGGTCGACAACGTGTTGATGTATGGCTGTTGTGATCAAAATGCCCAACGGGCGTGTGCTATGTATGCTGCTCGGTATCCTGGACGACATCATTCAAGTGTCCGGACCGTTCGCCGGATAGTTACGTTATTTAAGGAAACAGGAAGTGTTCAGCCAGATGTGAAACGTCAACCACGACCTGCAACACATGATCATGCCCAAGTAGGTGTTTTAGCTGCTGTCGCGGCTAATCCGCACATCAGTAGCAGACAAATTGCGCGAGAATCGGGAATCTCAAAAACGTCGGTGTTGAGAATGCTACATCAACATCGATTGCACCCGTACCATATTTCTATGCACCTGGAATTGCATGGCGACGACTTTGAACGTCGTGTACAGTTCTGCCACTGGGCACAGGAGAAATTACGGGACGATGACAGATTTTTTGCACGCGTTCTATTTAGCGACGAAGCGTCATTCACCAACAGCGGTAAAGTAAACCGGCATAATATGCACTATTGGGCAACGGAAAATCCACGATGGCTGCGACAAGTGGAATATCAGCGACCTTGGCGAGTTAATGTATGGTGCGGCATTATGGGAGGAAGGAAAATTGGCCCACATTTTATCGATGGCATCTAAATGGTGAAATGTATGCTGATTTCCTACGTAATGTTCTACCGATGTTACTACAAGATATTTCACTGCATGACAGAATGGCGATGTACTTCCAACATAATGGATGTCCGGCACATAGCTCGCGTGCGTTTGAAGCCGTATTGAATAACATATTTCATGACAGGTGGATTGGTCGTCGAAGCACCATACCATGGCCCGCACGTTCACCGAATCTGACGTCACCGGATTTCTTTGAAGGATAATTGCTATCGTGATCCACCGACATCACCTGACAACATGCGTCAGCGCATTGTCAATGCATGTGCGAACATTACGGAAGGCGAACTACTCGCCGTTTGACCTATGGCAGCGCCATCTAGCGGGCCAACCATAGCGGCATCTGGTTTCCTCCTCCAAGCTAGACAAGTTTCGTTCTTTGTAGTTTTTTCGTTTGACGCTTATTTCGTGAGATATTTGGTACTGAATTATCAAAGCGTAAGTCTTACTCGCACTTGACGGATTCTTTTCTATCATGTATCTCATGTATTGAAACCACTTGTATCCATATCACTTCAAATCAAATTTCTCTTTATTAGGCTGGTGCAAAAGATCGTAGCGTTTTTGTTTTGCATGTTCGTGTTCCGGTTGCTATGAGTTTATTTATCTAGTGCCATTTCTTATCTGTAATTGACTGCTGCTTTTTGAGTTAACATAGTGACATTTTGTCATTTGTAGATAGTGTGTGGAGCTGTGGACGCTAGAAAGTGGAGTGCCAAGTGGAGCAATCGAAATATTTCCGATATATTCTTCCGTTTGACTTCAGTAAAGTGGTGACAGCAGCGGAGGTAGCAAGAAACTTTTGCGTCGTGTATGGGTATAATGCCATTGTACACAGCACGGCAAGAAAATGGTTTTCTCGTTTTAAGGAGGGTCGCTTTGAAATTATTGACTCCCCACGTTCAGGAAGACCTACGGGGTTTGATGAAGATCGTTCAGACGCACTAATCCACAATTATTCACGTCAGTGTATTCGAGAACAGGCGAATGCGATGTAACCGTTCACCATGGCACTACTTTTGCATGCAATGTGGAAGGTTCAAAAATGGGGTATGTGGGTACCGCATGCTGTACACCAAATTCACAAAAGTCAGTGGGTGCCGTATGTGCATTTCTGCTTGCCCGTCATTAGTTGGCTCGTGAACAACACCGACCACTCCTGCACTGTACCGTTACTGGCGACGAGAAATAGCGTCTTCGTGCTAAACTAAGGAAAAGAAAGAAATGGTTGAGCCCAACCAAGTGAAAGCTCCCCGTAAAAAGACCTGCGAGCATCCGCAAAAAATAATGTTATTCATCTGGTGGACAGCGACGCTAAGGTGTATTACGAATTGCTTTCCCGAGGTGAAATCATCACTACTGACGTTTATTGTCAACAACTGATACGCCTTGTAGACGCAGTCCAAATATAACGACCTGGAAGACTGCGTGAAGCTATGTTACTCCGCCTTAAGCCCCGCTCCCATTGTGGTAGACTGACAGAACACAGTAAACAGAAGTTTGGTTGGGAAGTCATTGCGCACCAACCTATTTCACCTGAAGTGCCCTCAGATTGTCACTTCTTCCGCGCTCTGTCGAACAGCTTTCAAGCAACTTGCTTTCCGGATGTAAATGCGCTCTGAACATGGTTCGACGAGTTATTAGCCAGAAAACCTCGTGGTTTCTACATTTTTAAACTTAGGAAAAACGCTCGAACTTTTGCACCAACCCTCAGTTCACAATCTAGGAACCAGCTTCATCGGTAGTGCAGTAGGTTGCACATAATTGGCTGTGTTTAGGTGGGTGTTCTACTAGCGGAATGTTGAAGTGTTCGTAAGAGTGCCCATTTTCCCCTGGATCGAACGGCTAACACCGTATTAAAGTGATTTTAAAATACGGGGATATATTCCAAGTGATTAAAACGCAGCGGAATGCAATAGTTCGTTGCAAAGGTCTGGATAACGCTATCACCGGGGCAATTAATACGGAACTCATTCAGTGAGAATAATATATAATGTTTCCCCTGACAAGTTCGATACTCTTCCAGTCGTCTGCTGTTTAATCACTTCCATAATTCGATTATGAATAAGGGAAGAACGTACAACACAGTACTTCTGTTTTGCAAAGAATGAGACTGCACGTACTGGATTCTCAGGCTCATTTTGTTTACAGCAGCTGTGCTTAGCTTTTTATCAAATAATATTTAATTTATGAGTATTGTGAATCTGCTGGTCTGTTGCACGGTATTGTTTCTTCAGCGACTCGCTTCAGCCTGTGCATTCGTTAATCTTCAGATATATCCTATACACAAACTTTACAATTACGTAAATGACTCTGGTGGCTGCTAGAACAGACACATCTCCACATTTTGAAATAATTTTTATTCATTTTCAGCCGTTCGAGGATGGACTGTTCCTTTGCTAGATTACATGTTTTAATTCGCTAAATCCTTTCTCACAGCAATGCTTGTCTAGCAGTATGGCAGGGAAGCGTCTTTGGAGTTTGGAAAGAGAGAAACAAAGTTTGTCCCCGAGGTGTGCTCTAATATTGTAACTGTTGCTCACTCCCCAAGGAAAACACTTATAAACTGCCGGTCCGTCACACAGATTGAACTAGCCACAAACGTTCACTGCATCGTACACTACGCTAAAGAGTAGAAGCACGGTGTCCATCATGCACTATCTCGAAGCATACTGGCTGACATTATTATGTAATGTAGTACTTATAAATGACAGGAACTTGAGACAGATCGCATGCACCTGATTTTTATCACTTTAAGTACAAACACATCATTTACTTTAAATGCTAAATTTTTAATTTTGATTAAATGTCTGATCAACTAACACTGGAATACTGCTCTTTCACGAGGTATGTTTGAAGAATTTACTATGGATCACTCTTCTTAATCAAAATTACACTGAAGTGCAAAAGAAACTGTAACTGGTATAGGCATGCGTATTCAAATACAGATATATGTAAACAGACAGAATATGCGATACGATCGGCAACGCCTATATAAGACAACAAGTGTCTCGCTCAGTTGTTAGGTCGGTTACTGCTGCTACAATGGCAGGTTATCAAGATTTACGTGAAGAGTAATATTTTCACTCTGCAGCGGAGTGTGTGCTGATATGAAACTTCCTTTCAGATTAAAACTGTGTGCCGGACCGAGTCTCGAACTCCGGACCTTTGCCGTTCGCGGGCAAGTGCTCTTGCTCGCGAAAGGCAAAGATCCTGAGTTCGAGTCTCGGTCCGGCACACAGTTTTAATCTGCCAGGAAGTTTCAAGATTTAAGTGAGTTTGAACGTGGTGTTATAGTCAGCGCACAAGCGATGGGACACAGCATCTCCGAGGTGGAGATGAAGTGGAATTTTCCCGTACGACCATTTCACGAGTGTACCGTCGATATCAGGAATCTGGTAAAATATCATATCTCCGACATCGCTGCGGCCGGAAAAAGATTCTGCAAGAACGGGACCAAGGACGACTGAAGAGTATCGTTCAGCGTGTCACAAGTGCTACCCTTGCGCAAACTGCTGCAGCATTCAACGAAACATCATCGAAATGGGTTTCCGGAGCCGTAGGCCCAATCGTGTACCCTTGATGACTGCACTACAGAAAGCTTTAGGCCTCGCCTGGGTCCATCAAGACCGACATTGGACTGTTGACGACTGGAAATACGTTGCGTGGCCGGACGAGTCTCGTTTCAATTTGTACCGAGCGGATGGACGTTTACGGGTATGAAGACAGCCTCATGAATCCATGGACCCTGCATGTCAGTAGGGGACTGTTCTAGCTGATTGAAGCTCTGCAGTGGTGTGCTGCCTGTGCAGTTGGAGCGATATGGGACCCCTGATATGTCTAGATACGACTCCGACAGGTGACACGTACGTAAGCATCCTGTCTGATCACCTGCATGCATTCAAGTCCGCGCGCACTCTGATGGACTTGGGCAATTCCAGCAGGACAATGCCATATTCCAGACGCCCAGAATTGCTACAGAGTGGCTCCAGGAACACTCTTCTGAGTCTAAACATTTCCGTTGGCCACCAAACTCATTATTGAGCGTACCTGGGATGCCTTGCAACGTGCTGTTCAGAAACTATCTCCACCCCCTCTTGGATTTATGGACAGCCCTGCGGAATTCTTGGTGTCAGTTCCCTCCATCACTCTTTCAGACATTAGTCGAGTCCATGCCACGTGGTGTTGCGGTACTTTTGCGTGCTCACGGGGACCCTTGACGATATTAGGCAGGTGTTACAGTTTCTTTGGCTCATCAGCGAAGAACGACTACGTCTTCACTAGCTAATAGGAATAAGTCAAGCTCAAGAAATGTTTGTTCTGGAAAAATGTGTGGCCAAGTCAGAAATACAAAAAGATACACATATAACGTAAGCAAAGTGTCTTCACTTGATAGTAAGAGGTAAACCTAAGTTCACACAATGCACTCATACATAAAAAGATGCAAATATGACATTACAATAGTGGTTATGTATTTAGATAGGGTAATGGATTACATGCGTACTAAGGTAAAGTTACTGAGTATTCATGTCACTAGTGCAAATTTTCCTACATAAAGCTCTAAATGTCTTTTACACTTGGTGCTCTACAGCTTGCAGGCATTGTGAATACGTAATACTGAAAGTTAACTGCTTGACAGTAGCTGCTTGTTGGCAGTAGTTTATTTTACCGGACAAGTTTCGAGCGTTGCCCTTCATCAGCGGTATGCGTATTACACAGAAGTAACGTATTTCTCATACTACGTTGTATACAGTGTATATACTAGTGTTTAATGCGTATGTGCTTTTTTAGTTCATTGTAATTTTCCCATGTATAGTGAAACATCCAGACATTATTTTAAAACAAAAGACCGATGTAAACAAGATGGAATTCGTCGAAATTTCGCTAGAATTCCTCGCTAACAACACATGTCTTTATTGGGGTAACAGAGAGAAAACAGATCAGAAGGTGTATTATGTATACTCTGTGATGTATACCAGAAATAATATTTGGATGTATAGCAATTGCAAATAACAACAGTGCATATTTTCGTAAAACGTTCCCAATCCTGATTACATATCCATACATCTTATAAAAAGTATATATGTATGTACGTTCCACTTTTCCTCCTAAATCATTGGATCAGTATCAACCAAACTTCGTGCACATGTCATTTATTGTCTGGAAAGAATCACTGTGGGGGTAAGAAATACCCATCCATAAATGGGTTAAGGCTGGCGGTGAAAAAGCATCGAATATTTGAAAGTGAGAGCACTTAGAGACTTGCAGCAAACTTTACACGTAATTTCAAAACTTTACGTAACTTTTTCTCACTGACGACCACAATATGACGAAAGGAAAAAAAGTATATCGCTTACTACATTTTCGCTGTTCATGCAGTAAAATTGCCACATAAACTATGACGTTTTAATTTCTTCTTTCTTACTAACTGCACTCGTGGCACGTTTTGCAGACAGTATTCAGATATACCATTGACTGTACCAGAAAAATCACATCATTGTACACCACTTAGTTTTGGAGATATGACGTAAAGTACTGAGATGCGTGAAAAACTGAAGCATCATGCATAACGGTTTAATATCTTACTTCATTGTTACTAACTATATTCGCAACACATTTCGCAGAGAGTACCTACTCATTCCCCTAAATGTACGTACAAAAATATATTATTGTACGACACATAGTTCACGAGATATGACGTCATAAACATGGAGCGGTGTGAAAATGAAACTGCAGGGAGAAATTCACTAGACATACAGGGGGAATATGAGTCAAAATACACGTGAAATATGTAAAGTATATTTGAAATATATTTGACGTTTGGGTGTGCGAGTAAAGCCACAGGTAAAAAGCTGCTGGAACGATTTCAGTCAAATTTGGCACACTTTTCAATTTCAATCTTGAAATACACTACTGGCCATTAAAATTGCTATACCACGAACATGACGTGCTACAGACGCGAAATTTAACCGACAGGAAGAAGATGTTGTGATATGCAAATGATTAGCTTTTCAGAGCATTCACACAACGTTGTCGCCGGTGACGACACCTACAACGTGCTGACATGAGGAAAGTTTCCAATCGATATCTCCTATACAAACAGCAGTTGACCGGGGTTGCCTGGTGAAACGTTGTTGTGATGCCTCGTGTAAGGAGGAGAAATGCGTACCATCACGTTTCCGACTTTGATAAAGGTCGGATTGTAGCCTAACGCGATTGCGGTTTACCGTATCGCGACATTGCTGCTCGCGTTGGTCTAGATCCAATGACTGTTAGCACAATATGGAATCGGTGGGTTCAGGAGGGTAATACGGAACGCCGTGCTGGATCCCATCGGCCTCGTATCACTAGCAATCGAGATGACAGGCATCTTATCCGCATGGCTGTAATGGATCGTGCAGCCACGTCTCGATCCCTAAGTCAACAAATGGGGACGTTTGCAAGACAACAACCATCTGCACGAACAGTTCGACGACGTTTGCAGCAGCGTGGACTATCAGCTCGGAGACCTTGGCTTCTGATGAATCCAGGTACTGTATACAGAATCATGATGGTCACATCCGTGTTTGGCGATATCGCGGTGAACGCACATTGGAAGCGTGTATTCATCATCGCCATACTGGCGTATCACCTGGCGTGATGGTATGGGATGCCATTGGTTACACGTCTCGGTCACCTCTTGTTCGCAATGACGGCACATTGAACAGTGGACGTTAAAATTCGGATGTGTTATGACCCGTGGCTCTACCCTTCATTCGATCCCTCCGAAACCCTACATTTCAGCAGGATAATGCACGACCGAATGTTGCTGGTCCTGTACGGGCCTTTATGGATACAGGAAATGTTCGACTGCTGCCCTGGCCAGCAAATTCTCCAGATATCTCACCATTTGAAAACCTCTGGTCAATGGTGGCCGAGGAACTGGCTCGTCACAATACGCCAGTCACTACTCTTGATGAACTGTGGTATCGTGTTGAAGTTGCATGGGCAGCTATACCTGTACACGCCATACAAGCTCTGTTTGACTCAATGCCCAGGTGAATCAAGGCCGTTATTACGGCCAGAGGTGGTTGTCCTGGGTACTGATTTCTCAGGATCTATGAAACCAAATTGCGTGAAAATGTAATCATATGTCAGTTCTAGTATAATGTATTTGTCCAATGAATACCCGTTTATCATCTGCATTTCTTCTTGGTGTAGTAATTTTAATGGCCAGTAGTGTATTTACTATACGAGCAAGAAAAACAAGACTCCTGACTGTATGAGTGGGATATGGAGACTGAAGAAAGGATGAGAAGGGGGAAGGAGATGCTCGAAAGAGATAGGGGAGTGGTAAATGGACAGAGAAGGTAAGAGGACGATATTAACAGAGACGGCGTGGGGGGGCGGGGGGAGAGAGAGAGAGAGAGAGGGAGAGAGAGAGAGAGAGAGAGAGAGAGAGAGACTGGCAGAGGTATGGGAGGCAGAGATGAACAGACACAGAGGGAGGAGGGGGGAGGAGGAAATGGACAGAGAAAGGGAAGAGTGGCAAATGGACAAAGAGAGGGTGTAAGTAGGCTGTTTAGATTTTTATCCTGGTAACGCCACGTAGCGCTCTATGTGAAAATCACTGGCTGTGCTGTGTGCAGTCTGTGGCCAGTTTGCATTGATGGAATATTTGCTATTGTAGTGTTGGGTAGCTGCATGTGAATAGCACATAGTGTTGCGCAGTTGGAGGTGAGCCGCCAGCAGTGGTGGATGTGGGAGGACACATGTCGGAATTTTGAGAGCGGACGATCTGGACGTGTGTCCATCAGAAAGAGTAAATTTGTATTACTGGACATCATGAACTAATATATATATATATATATATATATATATATATATATATATATATATATATATATGATGACTTTTGAACATCATTAACGTAAATACATTGTTTCTCCTCTATCAAAATCTTTCATTTGCTAACTATGCCTATCAGTAGTTAGTGCCTTCAGTAGTTAGAATCCTTCATTTAGCTGGCAGTATAGGCACTCGCTGTATTGCAGTAGTTCGAGTAACGAAGATTTTTGTGAGGTAAGTGATTCGTGAAAGGTATAGATTAATGTTAGTCAGAGCCATTCTTTTGTAGGGATTATTGATAGTCAGATTGCGTTGCGCTAAAAATATTGTGTGTCAGTTTAGTGTTGATCAGAATAAGTAAAGAGAGACATGTCTGAGTACGTTCAGTTTTGCTCAACTGTTTGAAAATCAAATAACGTAAGAGGTTTATCAGCACAGTAATTCATAAATTTTTCTAAGGGGACGTGTCAAGGGGAGAGGAAGAGATGGACACCGAAAGGAAAGAGGAGGAGATGGACAAGGAGGGGGTGGAGAAGATGGAAAGAGAGAGGGGGGTGGAGTAAATGGACAGAGCGAGGGGCAGTGGGAGATGGAGAGTGTGGGAAGACGAAGAGATGTGCACAGAAAGGAAAGAGGAGGAGATGAACAGCGAAGAGGTGTAAAAGATGGACAGAGAGAGGGGAGAGGAGGAGATGGACGGAGGTAAGGGTAGTAAGAGATGGACAGAGAGTGAGAGGTAGAGTATGTCGACAGAGAGACAGGCCAGGGGACATGGACAGAGACGGGGGGGAAGGAAGAGATGGACTCATAAACACTGGTTGCTTAGCTAATAAGTCGTGGGATACCTCCCAGTTATACGTCAGACCTCCTTTTGCCTGGTGTAGCACAGCAACTTTGTGTATCATCTACTCAACAAGTCGCTGGAAGTGCCCTGCAGAAATATTGAGTCATGCTGTCTCTACAGCTGCCCATAACTGCGAAAGTGTTGCCAGTGGACTGACCTCTCGATTATGTTCCATAAATTTTCGATGGGATTTATGATGGAAGATCTGGGTGGCCAAATCATTTTCTCGAACTGTTCAGAATGTTCTTAAAACCAATCGTAAACAACTGTGACATGGCGCATTGTCATCGATATGAATTCCATGGTTGTTTGGGAACATGAAGGTCATAAATGGATTAAAATTGTCTCCGAGTATCCGTACATAACAATTTCTAGTCAATGATCGGTTCAGTTGGATCAGAGGACCCAGTCCATTCCATGTAAACATAGCACACACCATTATGGAGCCACCACCAGCTTGCACTTTACCTTGTTGACAGCTTGGGTCAATGGTTTTGTGGCGTCTGCGCCACACTCGAACCCTACCGTCAGCTTTTAGCAACTGAAATCGGGACTCATCTGACCAGGTCACGGTTTTCCAGACGTCTAGGGTCCAATCGATATGGTCGCGAGTCCATCGGAAGTGCTGCAGGCGATGTCGTGTTGTTAGCAAAGGTATTCGCGTCGTTCGTCTGCTGCCATAGCCATTAACGCCATACTTCGCCCCACTACCGTAACAAATACGTTCGCCGTACGTCCCACATTGATTTCTACGGTTACTTCACAGTGTTGCTTGTCTGTTAGCACTGACAACTCTACGCAAACGCCGCTGCACGTGTTTGTGAAGTGAAGGCTGTCTGCCATTGTGTTGTCTGCGGCAATAGATAATGCCTGAAATTTGTTACTTCCGGCACGCTCTTGACGCTGTAGATCTCGGAATATTGAATTTCCTAACGATTTCCGAAATGGAATGTCACACGCGTCTAGCTCCAACTACCAGTCTGCGGTCAGAGTTTGTTAATTCCCGTCGTGCCACCATAATCACGTCGGTACCTTTTCACATCAACCACATGAGCAGAAATGACAGCTTTGCCACTGCACTGCCCTTTCATACCTTGTGCACGCGATACTACCCTCATCTGTATATGTACTGTATGCAAGCCTCTAATGATACGCCATGAGACCATGGAAAAAACAAATGAAACATAAGATAACATTTATACATATAGATCATGTCTGTTTTGCCTGTTTTGAACGTGCCCTTCTTCTCTTCGTACACGTTTGTCATCGCAGAATTTCAGTCAACATGCATAGCCAAATGTCTGTTGTCCGATGATAATTTGTGTGAGAATACGTGCTTGCATTTCACACACTAAGCAAATGCAGAAAAAATAGCGTTGTCTAGATTTTTCAGTCGGTATATGAAAACTGTTCTAAACTTTGCTTTATACTGTTGAACTGGGTTTCTGAGACTTGTCAACGTCGCTTTCATAATGCGCATTATTATATCCTCCACTACGAACTGGGTAACACAGCCATTGCTTCCTAATATAGTCAGCAGTAGAAGCATTTATAGAGCACGGCAAAAAAATCAAGGAAACTCCACGAGCGCTAACAAACGGAGTCAGAATTTTCAATTACTGAATCCCGCTCGAAACGCGTCATAAAGGCAGTTTTACTGGGTAGTGGACACTGTGGAGCCTATTTCCATTGCAGACCCGCAAACACCCAATATATTCGAATGGCCGAGCAGCGCGAACACATGTTCAAAACACAGCACGGCACGGCGGCGGACGTAAAGGTTAGTTTACACGGCGACCTTGGGTTGCGCCACTCGTTGCACGAAACGAGTTGCACGCAAATGATTTCATATATGACTGTAGACACAGCGACATCACTGTATATTTCAGTTTCGTCGTTTTGTGAGTGTCATAATCGCAGGTAAAATGGAAGTTTTGACAGCTACACGAGTTGTGGAGCAGTTAACGCTTGTAAGCGTAAAATTTCTGCCTAAGAAAAGAAATAAGAAACGTGCTTGAGTATGTGACTGGATAAAGAAAAGACGTCAGCCGGCCGAAGTGGCCGAGCGGTTCTAGGCGCTGCAGTTTGGAACGGCGCGACCGCTGCAGTCGCCGGTTGGAATGCTGCCTCGGGCATGGATGTGTGTGATGTCCTTAGGTTAGTTAGGTTTAAGTAGTTCTAAGTTCTAGGGGACTGATGACCTCAGAAATTAAGTCCCATAGTGCTCAGAGCCATTTGACCCATTTGAATCAAGTCGCGTTACAAGGAATTAAAAACCCACAAATGCATAAAACACTACTACGTACAGTTTATATAACGTATCGTGAGAAATATCTTTTCTATAATGGAGATACCACTGACGATGGGCAACACCCGAAAGTAGTCCGGTAAAATCAACTACTACCAACGAACAGCTTCTGTGAAACAATTAGTTATTAATATGGAATATTTACAAAAGATTATAAGCGTTTGACTCGTCGTGAATGTGTTGAAACTCTATTAAACAAGCTGGGCATAATTAATTGTAACTGAAATCAAGCTGTATTGTCAGATAGTTGTAACAAGGTTCCTGTCGCTATGTACATAGTCAACCAAGACAAATGCGGTCTTTAATTAGATATAGCAACGTAATGTCGTAATTGAACATGTTTCGACAACGTTATGTTCACAGAAAAACTCAAAGAATTTGGAGTCGATTTAATATTCCTCTTTCAGAACGCCACGGTTTTACAGCTTTATTCATACAGTAAAGCCAATGATGTGACTGCGAGAAACATTTTAACATTCTCTGAAGTATAGACTGTATCTGGTGATTCAAAGAGAAAGACCAGATCTCAATTGTTTAATACAGACGAATTACAAAGGCAGTAACACATTACGCACGTCCCTGGACAGAGGAAGATTAAACATTGTTGATTGTAGCATCTTGGCGACTACACCGCCAGAGAAATTATTCTGTTTGTTGAAATTTGCGTGAAGTTCGAGTGCAGCGTGGATTCCGACGTCGATTTAGAAAGAAGCCGCCTGTGCACAAGTAGATTTATGACTGGCATACAAAATTCGTGGAAGATGGTTGCATATGCCGAGGGAAGGGCACTGGCCGGCCACTCACGTCTGATTAAAACATCGAGCATATCAGAGATACGTTCACACGGAGCCCTCGGAAATCCACAATATAGGCAGGCAAAGAGCTTCAGCTTCCTCAAACAACGCCGTGGTGCGTTCTGAAACGACGCCTACGAATAAAGCCTAATGAGTTGCTATTACTGTGGTATCTGTGTCCCAGCGGCCGTAACAGAAGGTACGAATTTTGCATTTGACTTCTCTAGGATATGGCCGAGTCGGCGTTTTATCTATCGGGTAAAGTAAACAGCCATAATATAAAAATTTGGAGGTCGCAAAATTCTGGCGTCGTTCTAGAGTGTGGAAGAGACTCACCGAAACTGAATGTGTTTTGTGCCATTCCTGTTTGCGAAGTTTATGGACTTTTCGTTCTTGCGCAGAAAACTGTGACAGGTATGTCATCTTGGACATGCTGTAAAATTATTTCTTTCCTCACCTTCACCAAGATTTCAATGATTCCAGTCATTCCATCACGAGGGAGGTACACGGCTCGTGTTGTCTGCAGTTCAACCATGCCTAGACGGTAAATACCGCGGTTCGATGGCGTCCGCATTGTCAACGAGGCAAGTATCCAGGCGTCTGCGAGTGAACCAAAGCGATGTCGTTCGGACATGGAGGAGATACAGAGAGACAGGAACTGGCGATGACCCGCCTCGCTCAGGCCGCCCAAGGGCTACTGCTGCAGTGGATGACCGCTACCTACGGATTATGGTTCGGAGGAACCCTGACAGCAACGCCACCATGTTGAATAATGCTTTTCGTGCAGCCACAGGACGTTGTGTTACGACTCTAACTGTGTGCAATAGGCTGCATGTAGCGCAACTTCAATACCGATGTCAATGGCGAAGTCCATCTTTGCAACCACGACACCATGCAGTGCGGTACAGATGGGCCCAACAACATGCCGAATGGACTGCTCAGGATTGGCATCACGTTCTCTTCACCGATGAGTGTCGCATTTGCCTTCAACCAAACAATCGTAGGAGACGTGTTTGGAGGCAACCCGGTCAGGTTGAACGCCTTAGACACACTCTCCAGTATGTGCAGCAAGGTGGAGATTCCCTGCTGTTTTGGGGTGGTATCATGAGAGGCCGACGTACGCCGCTGGTGGTCCTTGAAGGCGCCGTAACGGCTGTACGATACGTGAATGTCATCCTCCTACCGCTAGTGCAACCATATCGGCGGCATATTGGCGAGGCATTCCTGTTCATGGACGGCAATTCGAGCCCCCATCGTGCACATCCTGTGAATACTTCCTTCAGGATAACGACATCGCTCGACTAGAATGGCCAGCATATTCTCCAGACATGAACCCTATTGCACATTCCTGGGATGGATTTAAAACGGCTTTTTACGGACGACATGGCCCACCAACCACTGTGAGGGATCTGCGGCCACGCAAATTTTATTTAGCTGACGTCACGTCAGTTTACTTAAAGTTTATCTTATGAACTAAATCAGTAGTTGGTCCTCACAGTAAATGATTTTGACCATTTATACACCGTTTCAAGTATTTTTCCGTGGCGCAAGGGAGAGCTCAACAGTATCATCCTTTTGTACCGTCCGCTATCGCTATTGCTCACTGGCTAATTCCTCCTCACGATCAAAACACAGCCATTACCTTCTGTATACACAGACCGTGCCCCTTTTCCCTGTTCCCAGACCTTCTGAAAGAATAAAGGTCAGCTCCGTAGGACCAAATTGAGGAGCAAATCTCCAAGGTAATGGAACTTGTCAGTACATGAAATTGCAACACAAAAGTAGTAACAGAAAAAATAAAATGTTTATGAACCCAAAAATAGACAGTCAATATGTTTATGTAAACGCAGTCAACAATATAACACAGAAACCTTTATTTCTTCGATTCTGATGGTCTTCTGCGTTTGCTTTCTATTGATAAGTTATGTTCTTCTCCCGGTCTTCTGCCTTGATCAACTCGCTCATGCTTGAATAATTTGCGTACGTAAAAGCTTAAAATTGCAATTTCTAGTAAAACAACGATGCAACGATGTCATGATGAGCCTCTGGTCACTGGAAGTTTCTTCATTACTCTCACGGTGATCTTCAGAGAATTGTTTCAGTCTAACTGCTTCATTAAATCGTCCCTCTTTCTGGTTCCTATCCTCTCGTCCCTGTCCATTTCTTGACTCAAAATGAACTTCCCTTTCCGTGACTGAGGCGTTGAGATAAAAAAGGGGGACATGTCACTCAACAGCAGGTTTGAAATATTTTGAAAAAAGTATGCAATCTTCAGTAGCATTATTCCCAAACCTTACGGTTACTCTCACATGCATACCAAAATTTTGCCCCCCTTCTTGCAGCGGTGTACCGTAGGTCTCTAGAAAAGCGTAGCGTTCCAAAAGATTGGAAAAGGGCACAGGTCATACCTGTTTTCAAGAAGGGACGTGGAACAGATGTGCAGAACTATAAACCTATATCTCTAACGTCGATCCGTTGTGCAATTTTGGAACATGTATTATGTTCGAGTATAATGACTTTTCTGGAGACTAGAAATCTACTCTAGGAATCAGCATGAGTTTCGAAAAAGACGATCGTGTGAAACCCAGCTCGCGCTATTCGTCCTCGAGACTCAGAGTGCCATAGACACGGGTTCCCAGGTAGATGCCGTGTTTCTTGACTTCCGCAAGGCGTTCTATACAGTTCCCCACAGTCGTTTAATGAACAAAGTAAGAGCATATGGACTATCAGACCAATTGTGTGATTCGATTGAAGAGTTCCTAGATAACAGAACGCAGCATGTCATTCTCAATGGAGAGAGGTCTTCCGAAGTAAGAGTGATTTCAGGTGTGTTGTAGAGGAGTGTCGTAAGACCGTTGCTATTCACAATATACATAAATGACCCTGTGGATAACATCGGAAGTTCACTGAGGCTGTAATATATCGAGAGGTTGTAACAATGGAAAATTGTACTGAAATGCAGGAGGATCTGCAACGAATTGACGTAGGGTGCAGGGAATGGCAATTGAATCTCAATGTAGACAAGTGTAATGTGCTGCGAAAACAGAGAAAGAAAGATCCTTTATCATTTAGCTACAATATAGCAGGTCAGCAACTGGAAGCAGTTAATTCCATAAACTATCTGGGAGTAGGCATTAGGAATGATCTAAAATGGAATCACCATATAAAATTAATCGTCGGTAAAGCAGATGCCAGACTGAGATTCATTAGAAGAATCTTAAGGAAATGCAGTCCGAAAACAAAGGAAGTAGGTTACAGTACACTTGTTCGCCCACTGCTTGAGTACTGCTCACCGGTGTGGGATCCGTACCAGATAGGGTTGATAGAGAAGATCCAACGGAGAGCGGCGCGCTTCTTTACAGGGTCATTTGATAATCGCGAGAGCGTTACGGAGATGATAGATAGACTCCAGTGGAAGACTCTGCAAGAGAGATGCTCAGTAGCTCGGTACGGGCTTTTGTTGAAGTTTCGAGAACATACCTTCACCGAGGAGTCAATCAGTATATTGCTCCATCCTACGTATATCTCGTGAAGAGACCATGAGAATAAAATCATCCTGTAGCGTCTCAGGTTTCAGAGAAATGACGTCCATTTATGCTCTCGGCACATTATGAAAATGAGGAACTATCAGCGTCCTAACTAGAATAGATGCTTATTTCACAATTACAATGCTGTTGGGCGAAGAAGAGATGCCTTTTAACTGAACTGTGTACTCAATTATTTTGTATTGAGTAATAGTCCAATTTATAATCACATGTTAGTATAATGTTTCTACTTAGCTTGCTTTTACCTTTGTATTATGTACAAAACATGCAAACAATGAACACTGTATGACAATTTACCTGCAATCTTCACCTGTTCCCCTTAAGAGCCAATTTTTCCTTTCCATTTGTTAGGCTCCAAACCCACGACCTTCTTTTGTTTGCCGGCCGCGATGGTCTAGCGGTTCTAGGCACGCAGTCCGGAACCGCGCGGCTGCTACGGTCGCAGGTTCGAATCCTGCCTCGGGCATGGATGTGTGTGATGTCCTTAGGTTAGTTAGGTTTAAGTAGTTCTAAGTTCTAGGGGACTGATGACCACAGATGTTAAGTCCCATAGTGCTCAGAGCCGTTTTGAGCCATTTCTTTTGTTTAATCACATTACTCTTCCACAGTTCAGGAGGTCGTTTCTTTCTCCTAAATTCATGTAAATCGTTTCTGGACTCGTCTGGAGGTTCCATCACCGAAGCCATTTTGAAATCTCACAGCTGTTAACTGCATCCCTTTATCGCGCTGCCATCACACCTCAAGTTCTTTCGTGCAATGTAGGGACTTGCCTCTGTGACAAGTCCTCTATCTGCACGGTATGAAATTTCAGCACTGGCTTAGACATGGAAGAAGTCCCTAAAATGATGACGAGTCCCGTTTTTTATCTCAACGCCTCAATTACGGAACGTGAAAAGTCTCGCGAACGTGACCTCGACAAAAGTCACTGCCTCTGTCCGAGTTTTTCCTTTCAGCTGCTTTCTTCTTCACACACTTTACCCTCCATCCATTCACTTAAAATTATACCTTCTCTTCGACAAAATACAACACTTCTCCGGTAAAAATTACCATGTTTTTGTCCGTCTTTCCACCACCGACCCTAGTCGTCAACTGATTCTCTTCGTCCTCGAGAAATTACCGAAACAAAATTTCAACCTATCAGGCCATACCACTTAACATTTACAGTTAATATTACACAGAATTTGCATATCAGTTTACATACAGCTAGGCATTTTAACTTCAAGGAGCTAGGCATTTTAACTGCACCGTCACAACACATATTATCGCTAGTGAAATTCGTCATAAATAATCTATCACAATTTGAGAAGAACAATGATGTACATAGCTACAACACTAGAGGGAAAAATGGCCTTTATTACTCATTGTTAAAGCAGTTAGTGGCTGGCTGAGGAGCTCAAAATGCACCAGTAAAAAGTTTTGATTATTTGCCCAAAATACATAAAGTGTGTGACAGGTAGCGAAGCAAGTTCTGAATCAAATTTAAAACCATTTTTCCAGGACAACTCATTCTATTCAACTGAAGAATTTCTACTTAAAAACTGGTAGCTAGTTAAAATAAAAACATTTTTAAAGTGCAGTTGCATGTGTAGGAATATAAAAATTATGTTTTCATTAATGTCAGTGATCATGTATAGTCGTTCCATATCATTGCAATAAAAGACTCAGCTAGCTATCTTACATGAAAAATAACAAAACACATATTTACATATTACATGGGTTCGTTCATACTTCCGCTGCAATTTAGAATTTAGAATATATATATATATATATATATATATATATATATATATATATATATATATATAAGGTAGAAATTACACGAAAACATGAAATCAATGTTAAATTCGTCTCCGTAACTGAAAAAAGATGCCGCATTAAGTTACAGTGGAGAAAAACCTCTGTCACAATACTAATGTTTTAGGTTAGACTAACCATGACTGTTAATGATATACTGAAATTACAAATTTTCTTTTACCGGTCACAATTTATGTCTTTTATTGCCACTAAGAATTTCAGAGATGTAACATCCATTTTTGGGAGGATTTATGTGAATTAATGGGACAGACAGCTGTTTTGTGTAAGACATTCGGGTAACTTGTGTCTAGTAGACAGTGCCACAACTTACCCCGAGGTCGGACACACAACACATACATGTCGTATTGATTCGAATAAATCCACTTGATGGAAGTTTCAACTCTGAAGCACATAATGGAAATAAAATAAAATAATTGAAAATCTGACTCGTAACAGATACTTGTAGTTTCACATAATTCACGCTTTCACGTCAAAACTTTCACATGCAGCCTTCTAATAGAAAATTTTTAACAAAAATTTTTGATATGGAACGATTTGCAAGTGTAAATGGTCGGCGGTCCTGTTCATTAACTGTATGCGCCCGCGCAGAGAGCGCGGTGAAGGTCCGTATGCATGAACTCAATTTTCGTCTGGCCATTTGACGTAAGGGAGCGGCCCCTTCTGTAACGACCCAGTTGTGACGCTGTCGCGCTCCGTCCTCGATTGGCGCACTATGCGTTCGTGTTACGATGTTTTTGGGTTGCAGTATGGTTCTGAGTGGGTACTGAAGGAACTTAACGAGGCTCAGTATGATGAATAATGAATTAAGGCGTTCTCATTTGCAGATCAGCGGTGCGCTGGCAGTAAAGAAGCCACCGTGTCTGTTTGGCGCTGTCTTACGCTTCACAAATATACTGCCGGGAAAAATGCAACATCTTCAAGGCCTGTGTTCAGTGGCAGGGACTGCAGTGTTAGAGTTTCATTTGGCACTGTCCTCTGAGATCAGATGGCACTCAGGAGCCTTGTCCATGCGCCCTCTGTATTTTACTCTGCAGGCAGTAACCGAGTTGATTTCGGAGGTGAACAGTGATTGCAAAATTCATAGTATGGTACAACCGCGCCCCGTCTGTGTGTACGAACGCCTGACGAACAAATGCAGCGAATTGAAAGGCGTCGCATTGTGGGCCTGCGGCAAGTTAGGTGGAATCATCGACGGATTGCTGTATACACTAATGGCCATTAAAATTGCTACACCAAGAAGAAATGCAGATGATAAACGAGTATTTGTTGGACAAATCTATTATACTAGAACTGGCATGAGATAACATTTTCACGCAATTTGGGTGCATTGATTCTGAGAAATCAGTACCCAGAACAATCACCTCTGGCCGTAATAACGGACATGATACGCCTGGGCATTGAGTCAAACAGAGCTTGGATGGCGTGTATAGGTACAGCTGCCCACGCAGCTTCAACACGATACCACAGTTCATCAAGAGTACTGACTGGCGTATTGTGACGAGCCAGTTGCACGGCCACCATTCAAAAATGGTTCAAATGGCTCTGAGCACTATGCGACTAAACTTCTGAGCTCATCAGTCGCCTAGAACTTAGAACTAATTAAACCTAACTAACCTAAGGACATCACACACATCCATGCCCGAGGCAGGATTGGAACCTGCGACCGTAGCGGTCGCTCGGTTCCAGACTGTAGCGCCTAGAACCGCACAGCCACTCCGGCCGGCCCGGCCACCATTGACCAGACGTTTTCAATTGGTGAGAGATCTGGAGAATGTGCTGGCCAGGGCAGCAGTCGAACATTTTCTGTATCCGGAAAGGCCCGTACAGGACCTGCAACATGCGGTCGTGCATTATCCTTCTGAAATGTAGGGTTTCGGAGGGATCGAATGAAGGGTAGAGCCACAAGTAGCAACACATCTGAAATGTAACGTCCACTATTCAAAGTGCCGTTAATGCGAACAAGAGGTGACCGAGACGTGTAACCAATGGCACCCCATACCATCACGCCGGGTGATACGCCAGTATGGCAATGACGAATACACGCTTCCAATAAGCGTTCACCGCGATGTCGCCAAACACGGATGCGACCATCATGATGCTGTAAACAGAACCTGAATTCATCCGAAAAATTGACATTTTGCCATTCGTGCACCCAGGTTCGTCGTTGAGTACACCATCACAGGCGCTCCTGTCTGTAATGCAGCGTTAAGGGTAACCGCAGCCATGGTGTCTGACCTGTTAGTCCATGCTGCAGCAAATATAGTCGACCTGTTCGTGAGGTCGTGCAGATTGTTGTTGTCTTGGAAACGTCCCCATCTGTTGACTCAGGGATCGAGACGTGGCAGCACGATCCGTTGCAGCCATGTGGATATGATGCCTGTCATCTCGACTGCTAGTGATACGAGGCCGTTGGGATCCAGCACGGCGTTCCGTATTATCCTCTTGAACCCACCGATTCCATATTCTACTAACAGTCATTGGACATCGACCAACGCCGGTCACCTGCTGTTTGTGTATGAGAAAGCGGTTGGAAACTTTCCTCATGTCAGCACGTTGTAGGTGTCTCCACAGGCGCCAGCCTTGTGTTCAAATGGCTCTGAGCATTATGGGACTTAACTTCTGAGGTTATCAGTCCCCTAGAACTTAGAACTACTTAAACCTAACTAACCTAAGGACATCACACACATCCATGCCCGAGGCAGGATTCGAACCTGCGACCGTAGCAGTCGCGTCGTTCCAGACTGAGCGCCTTAACCGCTAGACCACCGCGGCCGCCAACCTTGTGTGAATGCTCTGAAAAGCTAATAATTTGCATATCACAGTAACTTCTTCCTGTCGGTTAAATTTCGCGTCTGTAGCACGTCATCTTCGTGATGTAGCAATTTTAATGGCCAGTAGTATGGTCCATTGATAGTGACCGGGCCAAATATCTCACGAAATAACTACAAAGAACGAAACTTGTCTAACTTGAAGGGGGAAACTAGATGGCGCTATGGTTGGCCCGCTAGATGGCGCTGCTATAGGTCAAACGGATATCAACATCGTTTTTTTTTAAATAGGAACGCCCATGTTTTATTACATATTCGTGTAGTATGAATTTTTTAGTACTACTTTTTTCGCTTTGTGATAGATGGCGATGTAATAGTCACAAACAATTGCAAAGCACTATGGGACTCAACAGCTGTGGTCATTAGTCCCCTAGAACTGAGAACTACTTAAACCTAACTAACCTAAGGACATCACACACATCCATGCCCGACGCAGGATTCGAACCTGCGACCGTAGCGGTCGCGCGGTACCAGACTGAGGCGCCTAGAACCGCTCGCCCACTCAGGCCGGCCCCTAAGTCTTGAACTTCGCGTAAATCGAGTACTGTAAGCACTTCCCTGACACTATGGTTGCGATAGTGTAGAATTTCGGCCAACAATCTCTTATCTGATAGATTCTGAATAACACCTACAGACACAATTCAATTTACGAAATCGAGTCATGCCCGGCAGTTCGACAATCCGTTATTTATAGGACTGATCACTACCATGTTGCATGCCAAAAAATTTATACCATGCAACAGCATCGTGTATTTGGTTCAAATGGTTCAAATGGCTCTGAGCACTATGGGACTTAATATCTAAGGTCATCAGTCCCCTAGAACTTAGAACTACTTAAATCTAACCAACCTAAGGACTTCACACACATCTTATAGATTCTGAATAACACCCACAGACACAATTTAATTTACGAAATCGAGTCATGCCCGGCAGTTCGACAATCCGTTATTTATAGGACTGATCACTACCATGTTGCGTGCTGAAAAATTTATACCGTGCAACAGCATCGTGTATTTGGTTTAAATGGTTCAAATGGCTCTGAGCGCTATGGGACTTAATATCTAAAGTCATCAGTCCCCTAGAACTTAGAATTACTTAAACCTAACCAACCTAAGGACATCACACACATCTTATAGTTTCTGAATAACACCCACAGACACAATTTAATTTACGAAATCGAGTCATGGCCGGCAGATCGACAATCCGTTAATTATAGGACTGATCACTACCATGTTGCATGCCAAAAAATTTATACCATGCAACAGCATCGTGTATTTGGTTCAAATGGTTCAAATGGCTCTGAGCACTATGGGACTTAATATCTAAGGTCATCAGTCCCCTAGAACTTAGAACTACTTAAATCTAACCAACCTAAGGACTTCACACACATCTTATAGATTCTGAATAACACCCACAGACACAATTTAATTTACGAAATCGAGTCATGCCCGGCAGTTCGACAATCCGTTATTTATAGGACTGATCACTACCATGTTGCGTGCTGAAAAATTTATACCGTGCAACAGCATCGTGTATTTGGTTTAAATGGTTCAAATGGCTCTGAGCGCTATGGGACTTAATATCTAAAGTCATCAGTCCCCTAGAACTTAGAACTACTTAAATCTAACCAACCTAAGGACTTCACACACATCTTATAGATTCTGAATAACACCCACAGACACAATTTAATTTACGAAATCGAGTCATGCCCGGCAGTTCGACAATCCGTTATTTATAGGACTGATCACTACCATGTTGCGTGCTGAAAAATTTATACCGTACATCAGCATCGTGTATTTGGTTTAAATGGTTCAAATGGCTCTGAGCACTATGGGACTTAATATCTAAAGTCATCAGTCCCCTAGAACTTAGAATTACTTAAACCTAACCAACCTAAGGACATCACACACATCTTATAGATTCTGAATAACACCCACAAACACAATTTAATTTACGAAATCGAATCATGCCCGGCAATTCGACAATCCGTTATTTATAAGACTGATCACTACGATGTTGCGTGCTGAAAAATATATACCGTGCAACAGCATTGTGTATCTGTTAAAATGGTTCAAATGGCTCTGAGCACTATGGGACTTAATATCTAAGGTCATCAGTCCCCTAGAATTTTGAATTACTTAAACCTAACCAACCTAAGGACATCACACACATCCATGCCCGAGGCAGGATTCGAACCTGCGACTGTAGCAGTTGCGCGTGTCCGAACTGAAGCGCCTATAACCGCTCGACCACCGCGGCCGGCATCGTGTATTTGACTCACAAAGAATCCGCCTAATCTTGCAATTATTACCTCTTAGGGCTGGGTTTGGCGCTAACTGATGTGAAACAATTTCAAAAATGGTTCAAATGGCTCTAAGCACTATAGGACCTAACTTCTGAAGTCATCAGTCCCATAGAACTTAGAACTACTTAAACCTAATTAACCTAAGGACATCACACACATCCATGCCTGAGGCAGGATTCGAACCTGCGAGCGTAGCGGTCGCGCGGTTCCAGACTGTAGCGCCTAGAACCGCTCGGCCACCAATTTCACTAGGAGGCGGTAGGTGTACGCTCCTACACATGAAAAGAAAAATGCAAGACGTGATTGACCTGTGACTTTATATGCGTCGAAAATGTTGATGCAGCTGTGTTACGTATTCTTTCCACGTTTCCTTCGTCTCATCAATCTGCCGGAGGGGCGAAGGAGGCAACTGAATTCTTTCTTTAGCTTCTGGCGCCTCTTGCGTTTGGGCTGCTTGCGCTTGTACGAGGGAAGAAACTGCTGACAGCAGTACTCTTATTTCTTGACTCCGAAACTTAACAAGGGATGTTAGACGCTCCTCTGCATTTAGATGTTGCTCTTCCTTGTTTCTAATGATTCCTCAAATATCTCAGCTTTTGTATTTCAAAACACAGACACACACACACAAAATAATTCAATAGAAAGAAGAAAAATTGTCCTGTTCTGGTGTCCGAAGCTTCACATCCTGTTGCTCGTCGCCAATCAGCTATAAATTCCTTGTATGTTGTGTGCTTCTTTAGTGGATACATGAGAGAGAAACAGATGCTGTTCATGAAGAGGCAGTTTAGATATTAGTTTATTTTACACATAATATCAAACAGTAAAAATAATACATAAGTCTTTTGCTGTAGCTGCAGCGACATTTACTAACGGTAGCATTTAGGGCTGAATCATATAGAGGTACCACAAATTTACAAATCAGTCAGTCTTTAATACAATAACTATTCAGTAGATTACGGGCCGTGAGCACTATGAAAGTCTCTAAATGTTATTCAGGTGGAAAACACACTAAATGGGCTCAGCGCACTAATATTCGAACTTACAAGGGGAGGCCACAACGTTTGGAACGCGGATTTACTGCAAACTTCGTACAGTCGTAGTACTCCATGAGGCCAACAAAATGTGTAAGCAGTAGCGCGTACTTCTCAAGCGTTACTGAGAAAATCGCAAGAGCCCTTCGGTCAGCCGGCCCAGTAGCTCGGCGTTTTCGGTTAGAGGGTAATAAAAAAAAAAACTGATTGAACGGTTCAACGAACACATTAAATTGCTGTCATCGGTCGTCCGCAACGAACAATGTAGAATAGAAATGACATTTAAGGAAAATGGTTAGCGTTCAAGCCCCGTAATCGCTGTATCACTGGGTCGAGTCCTGATCGTCAGTTTTCTTTTTTTTTTTTAATTTTCAACACGGTCATTTTCTTTACTATTTATATTACAATTGATATAGTGGGAAAAATACGTGTAATCCGATGAAGTTTTATTAAATTTACAATTTTATTTGGCAATCTACAAATTTTTACTATCACAAATAATATAATGTTCATAACTATCGACTAGAAAACGATCAAACGCATAAAGTGCTACTGAAAATGTATGCTTGTCCGTGTCTTCAAAACTGTTCGTATTTAATCGAAAGAGAACGAGAAAGTGCTTCTCGTGAAGACGCTATTAAAATTCACGCGATACTGCATGACCAATGGCCGAGCGGTTCTAGGCGGTATGGTCTGGAACCGCGCGACCGCTTCGGTCGCAGGCTCGAATCCTGCCTCGGGCATGGATGTGCGTGATGTCCTAAGGTTAGTTATCTTTAAGTAGTTCTAAGTTCTAGGGGACTGTTGACCTAACACGTGAAGTACCACAGTGCTGAGAGACATTTGAACCATTTTTGATATAGGTTGGATTTTTTAAACACTTTTAACGATGAAGCAAGTATATTTTATGAAAAAAAGTTCATTGACTGTTTATATTTCGGTTTTTACGTTTTACTTCCGATACGTATCGAAAATGAAGTCTATGATCTAATATTTCTGTATGTCGGTTTTTAAGTTTCATTTCCGCTAAGTATCGCAAATAAACGAAAAACCAAAATGCAGAAGGTCGACAGACTTTTAGTCATATCTCTTACTCTTTCTCTCTCTCTCTCTCTCTCTCTCTCTCTCTCTCTCTCTCTCTCTCTCTCTCATGGATACGTTAAAAATGAAACAAGTGCTTCATTTCTTTCATCAAACGTGTAAAGGCTTTAAGTTCCTCCAGCAACTCTGTCATTAAAGTTTTGTCCGCGTTGCACTCTATTATGAATATTAGAAAAGCATTTAATTCCGAGTGCACTAACAAAAGAAGAACTTTCGTCGCGCAGTAGGTAAGACAGCGCTACACACGGCACAATTTGTTGGGTGAAGTGGTGGGAAGGTCAGCTGTTGGATCGTTGTAACCAACCGACCACCCGACAAGAAAAGTTGGTCGGTCGGTTGGCGAATGCGCCTACACCAGTCCGATTTGTCTGTCTGTCGGTCGGTCAGTTGGTGAGTGTGTGGTGGCCATAGAAAGAAAGACAGACTTCTGTTTTCTTGTTGGAACCAAGTTTTTAAATATGACACATCAAGGTCAGTCAGTCTCATTTTTGTCAGTGTCCGGGAGCAGTCATGTAGCGTCCGTGTCCATCACAGAGGAAGTCTTAGACAACCGCTAACCGCTGTCGCCACAACACGGCGAAATGTTGCAACATGCACGCCACGTTACGTACCATCATGCTGTCTCGTTCGTCCTAAGCTTACAGGGGCTCCATTGATTACATTATCACTTTTACCTTAGTTGGTGCTGCATAACGTGTTAACTTGTTAATAAACACTAGTGCGCTCCTCCCGGTTTCAGTGGTCAATATTCTGTCTCTGTGGCTATGTGAATTTTGAATCTAGAATATACCGCAGTTAAGGAATCGAATTTTGAGCTCACGATTGTTAAGTCAATGGTACCGCTCTTCCTGTTCATCTGCATAGCCATTTTTAGCTTCGATTAATCACTGTTGTAAATGAATGCTTGGTCCACACCTTCCCGCCGGAGGTTCGAGAGCTTCCTAAAAAATGTTCAACTGTGTGTGAATTCCTATGGGACCAAACTGATAATGTCATCGACCCCTAGACTTACACACTACTTAAACTAACTTATGCTAAGACTACACACACACCCATGCTCGAGGCAGGACTCGAACCTCCGGCGGGAGGGGCCACGTGATCAGTGACATGGTTCCTCTAACAGCACAGCCACTCTGCGCAGCAGTCCTCCCTCCTGCATGGGTGTGTGTGTGTTGTTCTTAGCCTAAGTTAGTTTAAGTAGTGTGTAAATCTAGGGGTCGATGACATTAGTAGTTTGGTTCCATAGGTATTCACACACATTTGAACATTTTGACCACACCTGCAAGTAGGATCGAGTGAGATGGTTCTGAGGCCACACGGCATCCATGGAATCAAATCAGGCGCAGGTGAGGCGTAACGCTACAACACGTAGTACTAGAAATGAAAGCTGACAAACTCGACGAAAATGGCAGCGAAATCTAAAATTCTAATCAGAACATAGACGGATTGCACATAAGATGTTTCTCTCTGTAACTGACGAGATAATAAGTGAAAGGAATACTTACTTCGATACACAAACAAGCGAAAAGATACTCTTTCTATGGAGCTACGAACATAGTTTCTTTGGTTATTTTCCGGGGAGCTACAGCAATCTATTATAATAATATTTTAATTAGATCATTATTTTTAGGGTTCCGTACCTCAATCGGTAACAACGGGACCCTTAATCGGATCTCTTTGTTGTCCGCTCTCCGTCTGTCTGTCTGTTGATGTGTCTGTTAAGACCCCTTTTTCTCAGGAACGTGTAGAGGTATCAAGTTGAAAGTTATGTCACATACTGAGGACTATGGTCCCTTGACGATGTAAAAAATTTCAGCATATAAGTCAACGCAGTCAAAAGATACTGCTGTTTGTCACATGAACTATCTATACATATGGCGGTCATGGTGGTCTAGCGGTAAAGCGCGAAGGTGGAAATCGAGAAGGCGCGAGTTTGAAACTCGGTGAGACTTCTGTTTTTTCAGTCTTCGTTTTAACCTAGCCTTCACGTCTCACTTCAGAGTTGTGAGAAGTTGCCAGAAGCAACGAGTGCATCGGATTCCACGTTTAATATACAGGGTGGTCCATTGATACTGACCGGGCCAAATATTTCCCGAAGTAAGCATCGAACGTAAAAACTACAAAGAATGAAACTCGTCTAGCTTGAAGGGGGAAACCAGATGGCGCTATGACTGGCCCGCTAGATGGCGCTGCCAAAGGTCAAATGATATCAACTGTGTTTTTTTAAATACTAACTCCCATTTTTATTACATATTCGTGTAGTACGTAAACAAATATGAATATTTTAGTTGGACCACTTTTCTCGCTTTGTGATAGATGGCACTGTAATAGTCACAAACGTATAAGAACGTGGTATCACGGAACATTCCGCCAGTGCGGACAGTATTTGCTTCGTGATACATTACCCGTGTTAAAATGGACCGTTTACCAATTGCAGAAAAGGTCGACAACGTGTTGATGTATGGCTGTTGTGATCAAAATGCCCAACGGGCGTGTGCTATGTATGCTACTCGGTATCCTGGACGACATCATCCAAGTGTCCGGACCGTTCGCCGGATAGTTACATTATTTAAGGAAACAGGAAAAGTTCAGCCACATGTGAAACGTCAACCACGACCTGCAACACATGATCATGCCCAAGTAGGTATTTTAGCTGCTGTCGCGGCTAATCCGCACATCAGTAGCAGACAAATTGCGCGAGAATCGGGAATCTCAAAAACGTCGGTGTTAAGAATGCTACATCAACATCGATTGCACCCGTACCATATTTCTATGCACCAGGAATTGCATGGCGACGACTTTGAACGTCGTGTACAGTTCTGCCACTGGGCACAAGAGAAATTACGGGACGATGACAGATTTTTTTGCACGCGTTCTATTTAGCGACGAAGCGTCATTCACCAACAGCGGTAAAGTAAACCGGCATAATATGCACTATTGGGCAACGGAAAATCCACGATGGCTGCGACAAGTGGAATATCAGCTACCTTGGCGAGTTAATGTATGGTGCGGCATTATGGGAGGAAGGAAAATTGGCCCACATTTTATCGATGGCATCTAAATGGTGAAATGTATGCTGATTTCCTACGTAATGTTCTACCGATGTTACTACAAGATATTTCACTGCATGACAGAATGGCGATGTACTTCCAACATAATGGATGTCCGGCACATAGCTCGCGTGCGTTTGAAGCCGTATTGAATAACATATTTCATGACAGGTGGATTGGTCGTCGAAGCACCATACCATGGCCCGCACGTTCACCGAATCTGACGTCCCCGGATTTCTTTCTGTGGGGAAAGTTGAAGGATAATTGCCATCGTGATCCACCGACATCGGCTGACAACATGCGTCAGCGCATTGTCGATGCATGTGCGAACATTACGGAAGGCGAACTACTCGCCGTTTGACCTATGGCAGCGCCATCTAGCGGGCCAACCATAGCGGCATCTGGTTTCCTCCTTCAAGCTAGACAAGTTTCGTTCTTTGTAGTTTTTTCGTTTGACGCTTATTTCGTGAGATATTTGGTACTGAATCATCAAAGCGTAAGTCTTACTCGCACTTGACGGATTCTTTTCTATCATGTATCTCATGTATTGAAACCACTTGAATCCATATCACTTCAAATCAAATTTCTCTTTATTAGGCTGGTGCAAAAGATCGTAGCGTTTTTGTTTTGCATGTTCGTGTTCCGGTTGCTATGAGTTTATTTATCTAGTGCCATTTCTTATCTGTAGTTGACTGCTGCTTTTTGAGTTAACATAGTGTCATTTTGTCATTTGTAGATAGTGTGTGGAGCTGTGGACGCTAGAAAGTGGAGTGCCAAGTGGAGCAATCGAAATATTTCCGATATATTCTTCCGTTTGACTTCAGTGAAGTGGTGACAGCAGCGGAGGTAGCAAGAAACTTTTGCGTCGTGTATGGGTATAATGCCATTGTACACAGAACGGCAAGAAAATGGTTTTCTCGTTTTAAGGAGGATCGCTTTGAAGTTATTGACTCCCCACGTTCAGGAAGACCTACGGGGTTTGATGAAGATCGTTCAGACGCACTAATCCACAATTATTCACGTCAGTGTATTCGAGAACAGGCGAATGCGATGTAACCGTTCACCATGGCACGACATTTGCATGCAATGTGGAAGGTTCAAAAATGGGGTATGTGGGTACCGCATGCTGTACACCAAAATCACAAAAGTCAGTGGGTGCCGTATGTGCATTTCTGCTTGCCCGTCATTTGTTGGCTCGTGAACAACACCGACCACTCCTGCACTCTACCGTTACTGGCGACGAGAAATAGCGTCTTCGTGCTAAACTAAGGAAAAGAAAGAAATGGTTGAGCCTAACCAAGTGAAAGATCCCCGTAAAAAGACCTGCGAGCATCCGCAAAAAATAATTTTATTCATCTGGTGGACAGCGACGCTAAGGTGTATTACGAATTGCTTTCCCGAGGTGAAATCATCACTACTGACGTTTATTGTCAACAACTGATACGCCTTGTAGACGCAGTCCAAATATAACGACCTGGAAGACTGCGTGAAGCTATGTTACTCCGCCTTAAGCCCCGCTCCCATTGTGGTAGACTGACAGAACACAGTAAACAGAAGTTTGGTTGGGAAGTCATTGCGCACCAACCTTTTTCACCTGAAGTGCCCTCAGATTTTCACTTCTTCCGCGCTCTGTCGAACAGCTTTCAAGGAACTTGCTGTCTGGATGTAAATGCGCTCTGAACATGGCTCGACGAGTTCCTAGCCTGAAAACCTCGTGGTTTCTACATTTTTAAACTTAGGAAAAACGCTCGAACTTTTGCACCAACCCTCAGTTCACAAACTAGAAACCAGCTTCATCAGTAGTGCAATAGGTTGCACATAATTGGCTGTGTTTAGGTGGGTGTTCTACTGGCGGAATGTTGAGGTGTTCGTAAGAGTGCCCATTTTCCCCTGGATCGAACGGCTAACACCGCATTAAAGTGATTTTAAAATACGGGGATATATTCGAAGTGGTTAAAACGCAGCGGAATGCAATAGTTCGTTGCAAAGGTCTGGATAACTCTATCACCGGGGCAATTAATACGCAACTCATTCAGTGAGAATAATATATAATGTTTCCCCTGACAAGTTCCATACTCTTCCAGTCGTCTGCTGTTTAATCACTTCCATAATTCGATTATGAATAAGGGAAGAACGTACAACACAGTACTTCTGTTTTGCAAAGCATGAGACTGCACGTACTGGATCCTCAGGCTCATTTTGTTTACAGCAGCTGTGCTTAGCTTTTTTATCAAATAATATTTAATTTATGAGTATTGTGAATCTGCTGGTCTGTTGCACGGTATTGTTTCTTCCGAGACTCGCTTCAGCCTGTGCATTCGTTAATCTTCAGATACCTCCTATACACAAACTTTACAATTACGTAAATGACTCTGGTGGCTGCTAGAACAGACACATCTCCACATTTTGAAATAATTTTTATTCATTTTCAGCCGTTCGAGGAGGGACTGTTCCTTTGCTAGATTACATGTTTTAATTCGCTAAATCCTTTCTCACAGCAATGCTTGTCTAGCAGTATGGCAGGGAAGCGTGTTTGGAGTTTGGAAAGAGAGAAACAAAGTTTGTCCCCGAGGTGTGCTCTAATATTGTAACTGTTGCTCACTCCCCAAGGAAAACACTTATAAACTGCCGGTCCGTCATACAGATTGAACTAGCCACAAACGTTCACTGCATCGTACACTATGCTAAAGAGTAGAAGCACGGTGTCCATCATGCACTATCTCGAAGCATACTGGCTGACATTATTATGTAATGTAGTACTTATAAATGACAGGAACTTGAGTCAGATCGCATGCACCTGATTTTTATCACTTTAAGTACAAACACATCATTTATTTTAAATGCTAAAATTTTTAATTTTCATTAGATGTCTGATCAACTAACACTGGAATACTGCTCTTTCACGAGGTATGTTTGAAGAATTTACTATGGATCACTCTTCTGAATCAAAATTACACTGAAGCGCAAAAGAAACTGAAACTGGTATAGGCATGCGTATTCAAATACAGATATATGTAAACAGACAGAATATGCGATGCGATCGGCAATGCCTATATAAGACAACAAGTGTCTCGCTCAGTTGTTAGATAGGTTACTGCTGCTACAATGGCAGGTTATCAAGATTTAAGTGAAGAATAATATTTTCACTCTGCAGCGGAGTGTGTTCTGATATGAAACTTCCTGGCAGATTAAAACTGTGTGCCGGACCGAGACTCGAACTCGGGACCTTTGCCTTTCGCGGGCAAGTGCTCTTGCCAGCGAAAGGCAAAGATCCTGAGTTCGAGTCTCGGTCCGGCACACAGTTTTAATCTGCCAGGAAGTTTCAGGATTTAAGTGAGTTTGAACGTGGTGCTATAGTCAGCGCACAAGCTGAAACGTCCCCTTTGAACAATTCTACACGAGACTGTGCTTAACCTGACACACAATATTTTGTTAGCGCAACGCAATCTGACTTTCAAAATTCCCTACAAAAGAATGGCCCTGACTAACATTAAACTATACCTTTCACAAATCACTTACCTCACAAAAATCTTCGCTGCTCAAGCTACTGCAATACAGCGAGCGCCACTACTGCCAGCTAAATAAAAGATTCAAACTATGGAAGGCACTAACTACTGATAGGGATAGTTAGCAAATGAAAGATATTAATAGAGAACAAACAATGTATTTACCTTGACATCATCATATATAAATATAGCAGTTCATGACAATTTCAAAACTCCGCCATCTCTCTCCCCACATCCACCACTGCTGGCGGCTCACCTCCAACTGCGCAACGCTACGCGCTGTTAACATCCAGCTGCCCCTCTACAATGGCAGACAACAATGCAAACTAGCCACAGACTGCACACAGCACAGCCAGTGATTTTCATACAGAGGTGGCGTTACCAATAAAAAAACCTAAACAGCCTACTTACATAGCCCCCATGCTCCCCACAAAAAATTTTACAAATTTTTTTTGGGCAGTGGCCAATAATGATTTGATAAAATTTTTCATAATTACAATAACAAAGAAATCAAATGCACACACTTATTGATACAACGTTGGTCAAAAGCTAAAATTTTCTCACAGTCCATAAAGATAGTCCTGATCATTCATCATAACAGTAATTACAGGTTTTTTTTCACAAAGTCTCATTAGTAAAAGAAATTGCACACAGAAGTAGTGGATTTCCATGCAGTCTTGAAGAAGTAGTGTTGTCCTTCCAACGGAAAGACAGTGCTGACTCTTGACATGCAGACAAGTAATGGGTCACAACAGAGCAAACCCACTGCAGAGTCAGTCGAAGTTTTGATGAAGATTGGTAGGTAGGTCATCACAGAACAGACTCTCTGTAGTCCTGGTAGAGATTACGGTGTTGGTGGGCCATCAAAGATGCAGACCCACTGTAGTCCTTGTAGAGATAATGGTATTGGTGGGCCACCAGAGGTGCAGACCCACTGTAGTCCTTGTAGAAATGTCCAGCAGCCATCTGTTGCGACTGTGCAGGTGCACATTCACCATCGAAGAGTCTTGCGGAGAACATAGCAAGTCCATAAACCACCACTTGTGCACTCACAAAGTTTTTGGAATTGTCCTTAGAACCAGCAATGCTGTTATCCAGTCCCTTGCTGAATTAGTAACACACGTGCAAACATTAACAGTCCCTACTTCTCACATATTGTCCATATACTATGACCAACAGAAACGTGTGCAGTGAAATGTAACTTAATTTGAAGAACTGGTGTCTATACAATTATAAATTTACAACATGAAAATACAATTACAAAGGTACAAAATACATCATTAAAGAACATAGCAATATAGATAACAATTGTAGTAACACAGGCTTTACAAAAGAATAGAAATAAACATATACATCAGTGTTACAGGAATTATGAGATAAGTAGATACATAAAAGATCAGAATAACTTTTGGAACATCAACTTTACACATGAGCATTAAAACAAAACAGAATAAATAATGTCTAAGCATATTTATAAGGTAAATAACATATTATTAAATCCAATTATATTTGAGGATAACAGTCTTCCTCATCATAGTGAATGTAGCTGAGTATTAGAAAAATTCTACAACATAAATCGTATCAGATAAACACATAAAGACAGGATGAACACAAATACACAAGGGTACACAAACATATAGCGGAATAATACAACAGGAAAGGACAGGGTTTGTTTTACTGCAGTATTTTGCAAACAAAACTTCCTTTACTTCTTGGAGATCTCCCTTCGTTCTTCATTATTTCCAAAAGTTCTATCTATACCTGCTTTCTGTACTTTTCTCGTATAGCCTCTCAGTGCATTTCTTCAAATTCATCGCAACTCATTCTCTAAGAGGCTACCCCCTCTTAAGCTAACTTAAATCTACTGAGCTCAGATGCTAAACTAAGGGATGAGGCAATGCAGCAGCACATAAAACAATTAATATAAACAGCAATAAAAAAAATGGAAAATCGCAAAGCAAGCTACAGTAAATCTAAATTACCAAGCAATTCAACATTACAACTAATATGAGGCAATACGCAGCAAACAAAAAAATAAATCTGGCTTTGCAGAGTAACACAAATTAAAGTTCAGTAGAACTATGCCTGGCAAACAGCAGCTTATATCTAAACATGACATAGCTCAAGCAGAAAAAATATTACAGTAAAAACAACAATGCAGATAAGGGAAATGTATATTCACATCTTAATATCTATGTAATTAAAGTGGTGCACCACAACAACTGATTGTAAAAAGAAACATTACCATGTACTTGAAAAGAAAATTATATGTTACTGTTACTAGTTCCTTCTTATTGTTCTTTCCTTTCCAAGTGCTCCTTTTTTAAAGAATGTGGATCATAAAATAATTATTTAATAGATCTGTTGACAGAAAGTGTTCACATTAGCAAATGCATTTTATTTTATAAAAGCAATGCTGCAACACAGCTGGAAACCAGATATCAAATGAAATAAGCAACTATGAAAAGCAAAGCATAGAAATATCATTCAGTAGTCATGTGACATTTCATAAGTCAGCAGCTCTCAACTCTAGTAGAAAGACGCTTGTCATAATCAGGTGTGCAGATGTAAAAATATTTCCGAGGATAATGGCCTTCCCTTTTTTTTTGTTCTACCTGTGCCGCTGAAAAGGGCTCGCAAAAATGGCTTTTTCTCCAGGCGTCTGACACAGCTGGGTGCCCGCGACGCATTACGTGCAGGTGGTCACTTAACTTTCGTACGGAAATATTTACGACAGCAGTTTCCGCTACAGTGACAGTCTCACATAAAAATATTTCACAGGTCAAGAATTAGCGTTGCAAATCTGTAGAAAGAAAATCCTATAAATATAAGTGTCCAAATAAAATATTCGTCAGCATTGTGATACAGTCACGAATTTACGCACATTTCATAACTCTTAAAGTACGATTCTTGGTTTCCAACATACTTCTTATTCCTCATATACGGTAGCATCATCTTATTGATCATAAACATATCTCAACAGCATAGTACACATCGTCGTCGTAATAATAACATCATAACACTTCAGTCAAATCTCAAAATCGTCGTAGCTTCCTCCAATAATTTCAAAACCTAAAAAAAATTCTCTGCTCATTTCAATAGTGTCATCTACCTCAAACGTACTTTAAAAATCATGATCTCATACCAAATATATCATTCAAAGCTCTCGTAGTATCACAATGGTTCCGAAAAATATGAGCATTTCTCAAAGTACAGACAAAATACAATTTCGTAGGTGTGAAGTTATCCAACTGCGTAATTGCGTAAACATCTGTCACTGATGTAATAAAAAAGTTTATTTCTCTGTTAAATGATCAGATAGCTGTGTAATTTGTGTGTTAGAGAAATATGGTACCGATGTCTAAAGTTGTATAAGCAAATACCATATTAGCTAGGGTTCCTTGTGGTTGCCACACACATGGTACACAAAGTAAGCGTGTACCCCCCTGAGGATTAATGTAATTATACCCTCAGGTGTTACAGATTACACCAATGGAATGAAATATATCGCGGAAAACTTTCTTTGTAATTCAAAAATCTTTAAAAATAAATGTTTTAAGTACAAAATTAATCACTCAAATGCGTGTCCTGTAGCGCTAAATGTGCATCTTGTTGTAAGATAATCTCTGTGGAAGTGTCGTAGTTATTTTCCTCCGAAAGCTAAGTTCTGCAGAAGTCAATGTACTTACCTCATGATAAACAAAAATGAAATGCTTTGCGTATAGATATCGTAGTTATTATGCTTATTGGCGTGATGAAGAAAGTACTGTACAGTAACGTATTGTTATGCCACGAAAAAGGCTGTCTCATTGTTGCTATACCACAAAAGTTACTACTAAAACATATTTTACTTTGCAGAAGAATTCAGAAAACTGTGCAGATATAAAACAGAAACACCGCAAAATCAACATTGTAAATTGTCACTCATTAGTAGCGTCGTGATAAAATCGTGTAGCTGTCACATAAACTAACTATTGTCTCATCTGGTATCTCACAGAAAGTACTTTAAATCCGGAATGTATTTTCAAGTAAACCAAAATGTTGCATTAAAATCTCATTAGCAGTACTGGTAAATGTTCTAATCGTGCAACTAACAAGCAAGAATGTACACACACAATAACACTGTGACGTCTGTTCACTATAACAATGCATTCGTCATTTCTGTTTCAATAAGTTCTCTTGGTTCTTGACTGGATATTTCACTTCAAACATTGTTACATGTTAACAGATTCTAAATCTGACAAAGCATACTAGAAATGTGAAGCGAAAAATTTTATGACAAAGACTAAGTTCAAAAGCAGATTATCTTTCAATAAACGGTTTTACATGTGAAATGTGGTGTAAACCTTTACTCTTCCTAGTACGCAGAGTTTCAACTTCAACGCAATTATCATGTTGTATACAACGGTAAAGAATGCTAAAATTTTTCTCAAGGCTAGCGTCTTATGTTATTTTTCTCGGAGTCAGCGGGCGCACGCGGCTGCCTGCTGTGCGAGTCATTGTCTGTCTCTTTGTTAGCGCGCGCCGTTATTGGGATTAGGAGGCCTAACTTCCACAAATTCGCCTTGCCGAGAGGGCCCAGCTCTGTTTAAAGCTCGCCAGTTCTGATGGAATTCAGGTCTGTCGTTTTGTCGGTAGTTTACACAGTTTCTTTCGTGTCGGTCACGTGGTGGAGAATTTCTCCCTGAATCGTAACTGCGCGCTGGACCGTTGCGTCTAAAGTTATTCTGTCTCCCTTGATAATGATTGTTTTGGTTCCCATATTGTCTGTTTCTCTGATTGTCTCTGTGATAGTCATTACCACGGAGAGGTGATCTTTCCCTGTAGTTATTACTACTCTGCCAACGGTTGTCATACGGGTGGTGTCTGTTTTGGTCACGATATGTGTTGTGAGAATAGCCTTGTCGTGTCCAGTTATTACTTCTTTCATCGTGGAATTGTGACAGATGTGACCTGTAATTGTTGTGCTCCTGTTTCCGCGTTCCCCGATTGTCAGTGTCAATTTCCAATTCTTGTAACAGACCCTGAAATGCTTCAATGTCATCTTTGCAACGTCCTGCTAAAATAATATGTCGTAAATGTTCAGGCAATTTGAGTAAGCAAATGCGGATGAGTTCTGAGGGGCTGTATGGGTTTGAAAGATACTGATTCTTACGCAACATGTCTTCAAAATATTTGACAAGACTGGAAAATTCAGATTGTTCGAAACGTTTCATCATTATGATGCTATGTTTTATTCGGTCTTGTGTGGCTTGAGACCAATATGCTGAGAGGAAGGCATGATAAAATTCTCCTTCACTGTGACAATCGTGAATGACCGATCGCATTCTTACAGCTGGTTCATTCTCTAAGTAGCCACACATAAATTCTAATCTGTGTTCTAACGACCAGTTGGGAGGAAAACAATGAGAGAATTGATGGAGCCATGCTTGTGGATGAATGTCGTTGCCTGAATTCTTAAATGTTTTGAATTTACGTGTAGTAATGAACAGCTTATAGTCAAAATCATCATGTCGGCGAGTCGCATATCGGTCGTTTTTAGGTCGTGTCGGCCGTTCCATCTCGAAATTCGGTGCACATTGCCAGTTTCTTTCATAACTTCCGAAATGCCCTGTGTTATTATTTTGCGTCTTTTCCGTATTTCTAAGTCCCTCTTCCCGTGTTGGGGCGCGAGTGTCCTCTGAAATACGTAATTCTTGTATTACCTGTGTCAGCTGATCTTGTAGGATTTCTCTTTGGTGTTGCGTATTAATTTGATTCTGATTTTGTTTGAATTTCCTAATTTGTTCATACTCTTCTGTGTCAGTGAAGGCTACAGGTGTTGTGTCATTCAGATCATCATCTACCTTTGTAGATAAGTTAGTGAACTGATCTGAAAGTTCAGCTACTTTATCCGATAGTGAAATTATTTCCTCTGTATGTTTTTCTGAACCAAGTTTCAGAGTGTCCATTTGTGTTGAAATCGAATCTACTGTGTTCTTTAAGTTTTCCTGAGTTTTTGCAAGTTGCGTAACCGAATCGGTAGATGCAACTGAGTCAAATTTAGCTTGCAAGGTCTCATGATTTTCATGAACAATAATTTGCAGTTCTTTTATGGCTGCTTCGTGATTCTGTATTGCATTTTCATGCCGCCAAAAAATAGGTTGAAAATGCTCACAAATTTGAGTTTTTACGTCATTACAGACTTTTTGACATTTCGATTCGATGTTATGTAACTCAGTGGTTAAATCTTCACGTGTTTGTTCAAGTGTAGTGTCTAACTTTTGAAGATTTTGTCCCATTGCGTCTAACTGTTGCTGTGTTTGTCTCTGGTGTTGTTCCATTGTGTCTAACTTTTGAAGATTTTGTTCCATTGTGTCTAACTTTTCAAGCTTTTGTCCCATTTGTTGCATTAACTGTAATAACAATGCACTGGTGTCTGAAACATGTTCCTCAGTGCTTTTCGGCAGTGAATTTGCACCGGCAACATTCACATTTTGACAAGCGGAAAATGTGTCTTGACTCATTTGAGAAAACGGTGAGGACGCAAAACCTGAATCTACAGTATTTGCAAAATTGTGTCCTGTCATTTCGGATTCCTGAGGCGAGCTGTTGCCGACCGATCGATCGATAATGCTTCCCTCTTCACTAATTGTTTCACTGTCCGTGCCATTGTTTGCCGCCCGCTCCATTTCCCTATGCACGATTACCAAATTACTACTTTGAACATCAGTTAATTCATTACTCGGTGGCGCTAACACACTGCTTTCATTTTCACTGTCATTTCTCAGTTTACTTTGGAGCCTAGTATTACGTTTTTCACACGCCATTATTGTCACAGTATTTCACACGACAACGCACTGAAAATAATATCTAGTTAATTGCAAGCGCAGCTGCGAAATACTTAGTGCAAATCTACATGCATGCCACAACTGTTTTACTATACAACAATGAAAGACTGCAACTACAAAGGAAATTCTCTCTATAATTACGCGCTAGCAATAAACAAAATCTACACTAATTACACAAACTACAAGAAAAAATCAGAAGATTCCAGTGAGGTATCCTCGGCTAAGGGTCGACATATGAAACGTCCCCTTGAACAATTCTACACGAGACTGTGCTTAACCTGACACACAATATTTTGTTAGCGCAACGCAATCTGACTTTCAAAATTCCCTACAAAAGAATGGCCCTGACTAACATTAAACTATACCTTTCACAAATCACTTACCTCACAAAAATCTTCGCTGCTCAAGCTACTGCAATACAGCGAGCGCCACTACTGCCAGCTAAATAAAAGATTCAAACTATGGAAGGCACTAACTACTGATAGGGATAGTTAGCAAATGAAAGATATTAATAGAGAACAAACAATGTATTTACCTTGATATCATCATATATAAATATAGCAGTTCATGACAAATTTCAAAACTCCGCCATCTCTCTCCCCACATCCACCACTGCTGGCGGCTCACCTCCAACTGCGCAACGCTACGCGCTGTTAACATCCATCTGCCCCTCTACAATGGCAGACAACAATGCAAACTAGCCACAGACTGCACACAGCACAGCCAGTGATTTTCATACAGAGGTGGCATTACCAATAAAAAAACCTAAACAGCCTACTTACAAAGCGATGGGACGCAGCATCTCCGAGGTAGAGATGAAGTGGAATTTTCCCGTACGATATCAGGAATCTGGTAAAATATCATATCTCCGACATCGCTGCGGCCGGAAAAACATTCTACAAGAACGGGACCAAGTACGACTGAAGAGAATCGTTCAGCGTGTCACAAGTGCAACCCTTGCGCAAACTGCTGCAGCATTCAACGAAACATCATCGAAATGGGTTTCCGGAGCCGTAGACCCACTCGTGTACCCTTGATGACTGCACTACAGAAAGCTTTAGGCCTCGCCTGGGTCCATCAAGACCGACATTGGACTGTTGACGACTGGAAATACGTTGCGTGGCCGGACGAGTCTCGTTTCAATTTGTACCGAGCGGATGGACGTTTACGGGTATGAAGACAGCCTCATGAATCCATGAACCCTGCATGTCAGAAGGGGACTGTTCTAGCTGATTGAAGCTCTGCAGTGGTGTTCTGCCTGTGCAGTTGGAGCGATATGGGACCCCTGATATGTCTAGATACGACTCCGACAGGTGACACGTACGTAGGCATCCTGTTTGATCACCTGCATGCATTCAAGTTCGTTTCGCACTCCGACGGACTTGGGCAATTCCAGCAGGACAATGCGAGATCCCAGACGCCCAGAATTGCTACAGAGTGGCTCCAGGAACACTCTTCTGAGTCTAAACATTTCCGTTGGCCACCAAACTCATTATTGAGCGTACCTGGGATGCCTTGCAACGTGCTGTTCAGAAAAGATCTCCACCCCCTCTTGGATTTATGGACAGCCCTGCAGAATTCTTGGTGTCAGTTCCCTCCATCACTCTTTCAGACATTAGTCGAGGCCGTGCCACGTGGTGTTGCGGTACTTCTGCGTGCTCGCGGGGACCCTTGACGATATTAGGCAGGTGTTACAGTTTCTTTGGCTCATCAGCGAAGAACGACTACGTCTTCACTAGCTAATAGGAATAAGTCAAGCTCAAGAAATGTTTGTTCTGAACAAATGTGTGGCCAAGTCAGAAATACAAAAAGATACACATATAGCGTAAGCAAAGTGTCTTCACTTGATAGTAAGAGGTAAACCTAAGTTCACACAATGCACTCATACATAAAAAGATGCAAATATGACATTACAATAGTGCTTATGTATTTAGATAGGATAATGGATTACATGCGTACTAAGGTAAAGTTACTGAGTATTCATGTCACTAGTGCAAATTTTCCTACATAAAGCTCTAAATGTCTTTTACACTTGGTGCTCTACAGCTTGCAGGCATTGTGAATACGTAATACTGAAAGTTAACTGCTTGACAGTAGCTGCTTGTTGGCAGTAGTTTATTTTACCGGACAAGTTTCGAGCGTTGCCCTTCATCAGCGGTATGTGTATTACACAAAAGTCACGTATTTCTCATAATACGTTGTATACAGTGTATATACTAGTGTTTAATGCGTATGTGATTTTTTAGTTCATTGTAATTTGCCCATGTATAGTGAAACATCCAGACATTATTTTAAAACAAAAGACCGATGTAAACGAGATGGAATTCGTCGAAAATTTCGCTAGAATTCTTCGCTAACAACACATGTCTTTACTGGGGTAACAGAGAGAAAACAGATCAGAAGGTGTATTATGTATACTCTGTGATGTATACCAGAAATAATATTTGGATGTATAGCAATTGCAAATAACAACAGTGCATATTTTCGTAAAACGTTCCCAATCCTGATTACATATCCATACATCTTATAAAAAGTATATATGTATGTACGTTCCACTTTTCCTCCTGAATCATTGGACCAGTATCAACCAAACTTCGTGCACATGTCATTTATTGTCTGGAAAGAATCGCTGTGGGGGTAAGAAATACCCATCCATAAATGGGTTAAGGCTGGCGGTGAAAAAGCATCGAATATTTGGAAGTGAGAGCACTTAGAGACTTGCAGCAAACTTTACACATAATTTCAAAACTTTACGTAACTTTTTCTCACTGACAACCACAATATGACGAAAGGAAAAAAGTATATCGCTTACTACATTTTCGCTATTCATGCAGTAAAATTTCCACATAAACTATGACGTTTTAATTTCTTCTTTCCTACTAACTGTACTCGTGGTACGTCTTGCAGACAGTATTCGGATATACCACTGACTGTACCAGAAAAATCACATCATTGTACACCACTTAGTTTTGGAGATATGACGTAAAGCACTGATATGCGTGAAAAACTGCCGCATCATCCATGACGTTTTAATTTCTTACTTCATTGTTACGAACTATATTCGCAACACATTTCGCAGAGAGTACCTACTCATTCCCCTAAATGTACCTACAAAATATATTATTGTACGACACATAGTTCACGAAATATGACGTCATAAACATGGACCTGTGTGAAAATGAAACTGCAGGGAGAAATTCACTAGACATACAGGGGGAATATGAGTCAAAATACACGTGAAATATGTAAAGTATATATGAAATATATTTGACGTGTGGGTGTGCGAGTAAAGCCACAGGTAAAAAGCTGCTGGAACGATTTCAGTCAAATTTGGCACACTTTTCAATTTAAATCTTGAAATACACTACTGGCCATTAAAATTGCTATACCACGAACATGACGTGCTACAGACGCGAAATTTAACCGACAGGAAGAAGATGTTGTGATATGCTAATGATTAGCTTTTCAGAGCATTCACACAACGTTGTCGCCGGTGACGACACCTACAACATGCTGACATGAGGAAAGTTTCCAATCGATTTCTCCTATACAAACAGCAGTTGACCGGGGTTGCCTGGTGAAACTTTGTTGTGATGCCTCGTGTAAGGAGGAGAAATGCGTACCATCACGTTTCCGACTTTGATAAAGGTCGGATTGTAGCCTATCGCGATTGCGGTTTATCGTATCGCGACATTGCTGCTCGCGTTGGTCTAGATCCAATGACTGTTAGCACAATATGGAATCGGTGGTTTCAGGAGAGTAATACGGAACGCCGTGCTGGATCCCATCGGCCTCGTATCACTAGCAATCGAGATGACAGGCATCTTATCCACATGGCTGTAATGGATCGTGCAGCCTCGTCTCGATCCCTGAGTCAACAAATGGGGACGTTTGCAAGACAACAACCATCTGCACGAACAGTTTCACGACGTTTGCAGCAGCGTGGACTATCAGCTCGGAGACCTTGGTTTCTGATGAATCCAGGTACAGTTTGCAGAATCATGATGGTCACATCCGTGTTTCGCGACATCGCGGTGAACGCACATTGGAAGCGTGTATTGGTCTTCGCCATACTGGCGTATCACCTGGCGTGATGGTATGGGATGCCATTGGTTACACGTCTCGGTCACCTCTTGTTCTCAATGACGGCACATTGAACGGTGGACGTTAAATTTCGGATGTGTTATGACCCGTGGCTCTTCCCTTCATTCGATCCCTGCAAAACCCTACATTTCAGCAGGATAATGCACGACCGCATGTTGCAGGTCCTGTACGGGCCTTTATAGATACAGGAAATGTTCGACTGCTGCCCCGGCCAGCAAATTCTCCAGATATCTCACCATTTGAAAACCTCTGGTCAATGGTGGCCGAGGAACTGGCTCGTCATAATACGCCAGTCTCTACTCTTGATGAGCTGTGGTATCGTGTTGAAGTTGCATGGGCAGCTATACCTGTACACGCCATACAAGCTCTGTTTGACTCAATGCCCAGGTGTATCAAGGCCGTTATTACGGTCAGAGGTGGTTGTTCTGGGTACTGATTTCTCAGGATCTATGAAACCAAATTGCGTGAAAATGTAATCATACGTCAGTTCTAGTACAATGTATTTGTCCAATGAATACCCGATTATCATCTGCATTTCTTCTTGGTGTAGCAATTTTGATGGCCAGTAGTGTATTTACTATACGAGCAAGAAAAACAAGACTCCTGACTGTATGAGTGGGATATGGAGACAGAAGAAAGGATGAGAAGGGGGAAGGAGATGCTCGAAAGAGATAGGGGATTGGTAAATGGACAGAGAAGGTAAGAGGACTATATTAACAGAGACGGCGTGGGGGGGGGGGGGGGGAGAGAGAGAGAGAGAGAGAGAGAGACAGAGAGAGAGACTGGCAGAGGTATGGGAGGCAGAGATGAACAGACACAGAGGGAGGAGGAAATGGACAGAGAAAGGGAAGAGTGGCAAATGGACAAACAGAGGGTGTTAGTAGGCTGTTTAGATTTTAATCCTGGTAACGCCATGTAGCGTTCTATGTGAAAATCACTGGCTGTGCTGTGTGCAGTTTGTGGCCAGTTTGCATTGTTGGAATATTTGCTATTGTAGTGTTGGGCAGCTGCATGTGAATAGCACATAGTGTTGCGCAGTTGGAGGTGAGCCGCCAGCAGTGGTGGATGTGGGAAGACACATGTCGGAATTTTGAGAGCGGACGATCTGGACGTGTGTCCATCAGAACGAGTAAATTTGTATTACTGGACATCATGAACTGATATATATATATATATATATATATATATATATATATATATATATATATATATATATACTCCTGGAAATGGAAAAAAGAACACATTGACACCGGTGTGTCAGACCCACCATACATGCTCCGGACACTGCGAGATGGCTGTACAAGCAATTGTAAGTAGGCTGTTTAGGTTTTTTTATTGGTAACGCCACCTCTGTATGAAAATCACTGGCTGTGCTGTGTGCAGTCTGTGGCTGCTTTGCATTGTTGTAATACTCGCCATTGTAGGGTTGGGCAGCGGCAGCTGGATGTGAACAGCGCGTAGCGTTGCGGAGTTGGAGGTGAGCCGCCAGCAGTGGTGGATGTGGGGAGAGAGATGGCGGAGTTTTGAAATTTGTCATGAACTGCTATATTTATATATGATGATATTAAGGTAAATACATTGTTTGTTCTCTATTAATCTCTTTCATTTGCTAACTATCCCTATCAGTAGTTAGTGACTTCCATAGTTTGAATCTTTTATTTAGCTGGCAGTAGTGGCGCTCGCTGTATTGCAGTAGCTTCAGCAGCGAAGATTTTTGTGAGGTAAGTGATTTGTGAAAGGTATAGTTTAATGTTAGTCAGGGCCATTCCTTTGTAGGGAATTTTGAAAGTCAGATTGCGTTGCGCTAACAAAATATTGTGTGTCAGTTTAAGCACAGTCATGTATAATTGTTCAAAGGGGATGTTTCACAATGATCACACGCACGGCACAGCGGACACACCAGGAACCGCGGTGTTGGCCGTCGAATGGGCTAGCTGCGCAGCATTTGTGCACCGCCGCCGTCAGTGTCAGCCAGTTTGCCGTGGCATACGGAGCTCCATCGCAGTCTTTAACACTGGTAGCATGCCGCGACAGTGTGGACGTGAACCGTATGTGCAGTTGACGGACTTTGAGCGAGGGCGTATAGTGGGCACGCGGGAGGCCGGGTGGACGTACCGCCGAATTGCTCAACACGTGGGGCGTGAAGTCTCCACAGTACATCGATGTTGTCGCCAGTGGTCGGCGGAAGGTGCACGTGCCCGTCGACCTGGGACTGGACCGCAGCGACGCACGGATGCACGCCAAGACCGTAGGATCCTACGCAGTGCCGTAGGGGACCGCACCGCCACTTCCCAGCAAATTAGGGACACTGTTGCTCCTGGGGTATCGGCGAGGACCATTCGCAACCGTCTCCATGAAGCTGGGCTACGGTCCCGCACACCGTTAGGCCGTCATCCGCTCACGCCCCAACATCGTGCAGCCTGCCTCCAGTGGTGTCGCGACAGGCGTGAATGGAGGGACGAATGGAGACGTGTCGTCTTCAGCGATGAGAGTCGCTTCTGCCTTGGTGCCAATGATGGTTGTATGCGTGTTTGGCGCCGTGCAGGTGAGCGCCACAATCAGGACTGCATACGACCGAGGCACACAGGGCCAACACCCGGCATCATGGTGTGGGGAGCGATCTCCTACACTGGCCGTACACCACTGGTGATCGTCGAGGGGACACTGAATAGTGCACGGTACATCCAAACCGTCATCGAACCCATCGTTCTACCATTCCTAGACCGGCAAGGGAACTTGCTGTTCCAACAGGACAATGCACGTCCGCATGTATCCCGTGCCACCCAACGTGCTCTAGAAGGTGTAAGTCAACTATCCTGCCCAGCAAGATCTCCGGATCTGTCCCCCATTGAGCATGTTTGGGACTGGATGAAGCGTCGTCTCACGCGGTCTGCACGTCCAGCACGAACGCTGGTCCAACTGAGGCGCCAGGTGGTAATGGCATGGCAAGCCGTTCCACAGGACTACATCCAGCATCTCTACGATCGTCTCCATGGGAGAATAGCAGCCTGCATTGCTGCGAAAGGTGGATATACACTGTACTAGTGCCGACATTGTGCATGCTCTGTTGCCTGTGTCTATGTGCCTGTGGTTCTGTCAGTGTGATCATGTGATGTATCTGACCCCAGGAATGTGTCAATAAAGTTTCCCCTTCCTGGGACAATGAATTCACGGTGTTCTTATTTCAATTTCCAGGAGTGTATATATATGATGACTTTTGAACATTATTAAGGTAAATACACTCCTGGAAATGGAAAAAAGAACACATTGACACCGGTGTGTCAGACCCACCATACTTGCTCCGGACACTGCGAGAGGGCTGTACAAGCAATGATCACACACACGGCACAGCGGACACACCAGGAACCGCGGTGTTGGCCGTCGAATGGCGCTAGCTGCGCAGCATTTGTGCACCGCCGCTGTCAGTGTCAGCCAGTTTGCCGTGGCATACGGAGCTCCATCGCAGTCTTTAACACTGGTAGCATGCCGCGACAGCGTGGACGTGAACCGTATGTGCAGTTGACGGACTTTGAGCGAGGGCGTATAGTGGGCGTGCGGGAGGCCGGGTGGACGTACCGCCGAATTGCTCAACACGTGAGGCGTGAGGTCTCCACAGTACATCGATGTTGTCGCCAGTGGTCGGCGGAAGGTGCACGTGCCCGTCGACCTGGGACCGGACCGCAGCGACGCACGGATGTACGCCAAGACCGTAGGATCTTACGCAGTGCCGTAGGGGACTGCACCGCCACTTCCCAGCAAATTAGGGACACTGTTGCTCCTGGGGTATCGGTGAGGACCATTCGCAACCGTCTCCATGAAGCTGGGCTACGGTCCCGCACACCGTTAGGCCGTCTTCCGCTCACGCCCCAACATCGTGCAGCCTGCCTCCAGTGGTGTCGCGACAGGCGTGAATGGAGGGACGAATGGAGACGTGTCGTCTTCAGCGATGAGAGTCGCTTCTGCCTTGGTGCCAATGATGGTCGTATGCGTGTTTGGCGCCGTGCAGGTGAGCGCCACAATCAGGACTGCATACGACCGAGGCACACAGGGCCAACACCCGGCATCATGGTGTGGGGAGCGATCTCCTTCACTGGCCGTACACCACTGGTGATCGTCGAGGGGACACTGAATAGTGCACGGTACATCCAAACCGTCATCGAACCCATCGTTCTACCATTCCTTGACCGGCAAGGGAACTTGCTGTTCCAACAGTACAATGCACGTCCGCATGTATCCCGTGCCACCCAACGTGCTCTAGAAGGTGTAAGTCAACTATCCTGCCCAGCAAGATCTCCGGATCTGTCCCCCATTGAGCATGTTTGGGACTGGATGAAGCGTCGTCTCACGCGGTCTGCACGTCCAGCACGAACGCTGGTCCAACTGAGGCGCCAGGTGGAAATGGCATGGCAAGCCGTTCCACAGGACTACATCCAGCATCTCTACGATCGTCTCCATGGGAGAATAGCAGCCTGCATTGCTGCGAAAGGTGGATATACACTGTACTAGTGCCAACATTGTGCATGCTCTGTTGCCTGTGTCTATGTGCCTGTGGTTCTGTCAGTGTGATCATGTGATGTATCTGACCCCAGGAATGTGTCAACAAAGTTTCCCCTTCCTGGGACAATGAATTCACGGTGTTCTTATTTCAATTTCCAGGAGTGTACATTGTTTCTCCTCTATCAAAATCTTTCATTTGCTAACTATGCCTATCAGTAGTTAGTGCCTTCAATAGTTAGAATCCTTCATTTAGCTGGCAGTATAGGCACTCGCTGTATTGCAGTAGTTCGAGTAACGAAGATTTTTGTGAGGTAAGTGATTCGTGAAAGGTATAGATTAATGTTAGTCAGGACTATTCTTTTGTAGGGATAATTGATAGTCAGATTGCGTTGCGCTAAAAATATTGTGTGTCAGTTTAGTGTTGATCAGAATAAGTAAAGAGAGAAATGTCTGAGTACGTTCAGTTTTGCTCAACTGTTTGAAAATCAAATAACGTAAGAGGTTTATCAGCACAGTAATTCGTAAATTTTTCTAAGGGGACGTTTCTAGGGGACAGGAAGAGATGGACACCGACAGGAAAGAGGAGGAGATGGACAAGGAGGGGGTGGAAAAGATGGAAAGAGAGAGGGGGGAGGAGTAAATGGACAGAGCGAGGGGCAGTGGGAGATGGACAGTGTGGGAAGAGGAAGAGATGTGCACAGAAAGGAAAGAGGAGGAGATGAACAGCGAAGAGGTGTAGAAGATGGACAGAGAGAGGGGAGAGGAGGAGATGGACGGAGGGAAGGGTAATAAGAGATGGACAGAGAGTGAGAGGTAGAGTATGTCGACAGAGAGACAGGCCAGGGGACATGGACAGAGACGGGGGGGAAGGAAGAGATGGACTCATAAACACTGGTTGCTTAGCTAATAAGTCGTGGGATACCTCCCACTTATACGTCAGACCTCCTTTTGCCTGGTGTAGCACAGCAACTTTGTGTATCATCTACTCAACAAGTCGCTGGAAGTGCCCTGCAGAAATATTGAGTCATGCTGTCTCTACATCTGCCCGTAATTGCGAAAGTGTTGCCAGTGGACTGACCTCTCGATTATGTTCCATAAATTTTCGATGGGTTGCCAAATCATTTTCTCGAACTGTTCAGAATGTTCTTAAAACCAATCGTAATCATCTGTGACATGGCGCATTGTCATCGATATGAATTCCATGGTTGTTTGGGAACATAAATGTGATAAATGGATTAAAATTGTCTCCGAGTATCCGTACATAACAATTTCTAGTCAATGATCGGTTCAGTTGGATCAGAGGACCCAGTCCATTCCATGCAAACATAGCACACACCATTATGGAGCCACCACCAGCTTGCACTTTACCTTGTTGACAGCTTGGGTCAATGGTTTTGTGGCGTCTGCGCCACACTCGAACCCTACCGTCAGCTTTTAGCAACTGAAATCGGGACTCATCTGACCAGGTCACGGTTTTCCAGACGTCTAGGGTCCAATCGATATGGTCGCGAGTCCATGGGGAGTGCTACAGGCGATGTCGTGTTGTTAGCAAAGGTATTCGCGTCGGTCGTTTACTGCCATAGCCATTAACGCCATACTTCGCCCCACTACCGTAACTAATACGTTCGCCGTACGTCCCACATTGATTTCTACGGTTACTTCACAGTGTTGCTTGTCTGTTAGCACTGACAACTCTACGCAAACGCCGCTGCACTTGTTTGTGAAATGACGGCTGTCTGCCATTGTCTTGTCTGCGGCAATAGATAATGCCTGAAATTTGGCACTTCCGGCACGCTCTTGACGCTGTAGATCTCGGAATACTGAATTTCCTAACGATTTCCGAAATGGAATGTCACACGCGTCTAGCTCCTACTACCAATCTGCGGTCAGAGTTTGTTAATTCCCGTCGTGCCACCATAATCACGTCGGTACCTTTTCACATCAACCACCTGAGCAGAAATGACAGCTTTGCCACTGCACTGACCTTTCATACCTTGTGCACGATACTACCCTCATCTGTATATGTACTGTATGCAAGCCTCTAATGATACGCCATGAGACCATGGAAAAAACAAATGAAACATAAGATAACATTTATACATATAGTTCATGTCTGTTTTGCCTGTTTTGAACGTGCCCTTCTTCTCTTCGTACACGTTTGTCATCGCAGAATTTCAGTCAACATGCATAGCCAAATGTCTGTTGTCCGATGATGATTTGTGTGAGAATACGTGCTTGCATTTCACACACTGAGCAAATGCAGAAAAAATAGAGTTGTCTAGATTTTTGAGTAGATATATGAAAACTGTTCTAAACTTTGCTTTATACTGTCGAACTGGGTTTTTGAGACTTGTCAACCTCGCTTTCATAATCCGCATTATTATATCCTCCACTACGAACTGGTTAACGCAGCCATTGCTTCCTAATACAGTCAGCAGTAGAAGCATTTATAGAGCACGGCAAAAAAAATCAAGGAAACTCCACGAGCGCTAACGAACGGAGTCAGAATTTTCAATTACTGAATCCCGCTAGAAACGCGTCATAAAGGCAGTTTTACTGGGTAGTGGACGCTGTGGAGCCTATTTCCATTACAGACCCGCAAACACCCAATATATTCGAATGGCCGAGCAGCGCGAACACATGTTCAAAACACAGCACCGCACGGCGGCGGACGTAAAGTTTAGTTTACACGGCGACCTTGGGTTGCGCCACTCGTTGCACGAAACGAGTTGCACGCAAATGATTTCATATATGACTGTAGACACAGCGACATCACTGTATATTTCAGTTTCGTCGTTTTGTGAGTGCCATAATCGCAGGTAAAATGGACGTTTTGACAGCTACACGAGTTGTGGAGCAGTTAACGCTTGTAAGCGTAAAATTTCTGCCTAAGAAAAGAAATAAGAAACGTGCTTGAGTATGTGATTGGATAAAGAAAAGACGTCAGCTGGTGGGAGTGGCAGAGCGGTTCTAGGCGCTGCAGTTCTGAAAGGCGCGACCGCTACGGTCGCCGGTTCGAATGCTGCCTCGGGCATGGATGTGTGTGGTGCCCTTAGGTTAGTTAGGTTTAAGTAGTTCTAAGTTCTAGGGGACTGATGACCTCAGAAGTTAAGTCCCATAGTGCTCAGAGCCATTTGAACCATTTGAACCAAGTCGCGTTACAAGGAATTAAAAACCCACAAATGCATAAAACACTACTACGTACAGTTTATATAACGTATCGTGAGAAATATCTTTTCTATATTGGAGATACCACTGACGATGGGCAACACCCGAAAGTAGTCCGGTAAAATAAACTACTACCAACGAACAGCTTCTGTGAAACAATTAGTTATTAATATGGAATATTTACAAAAAATTATAAGCGTCTGACTCGTCGTGAATGTGTTGAAACTCTATTAAACAATCTGGGCATTATTAATTGTAACTGAACTCAAACTGTATGTCGGATAGCTGTAACAAGGTTCCTACATAGTCAGTTATGACAAATGCGGTCTTTCATTAGATATAGCAACGTAATGTCGTGATTGAACATGTTCCGACAACGTTATGTTCACAGAAAAACTCAAAGAATTTGGAGTCGATTTAATATTCCTCTTTCAGAACGCCACCGTTTTACAGCTTTATTTATACAGTAAAGCCAATGATGTGACTGCGAGAAACATTTTAACATTCTCTGAAGTATAGAATGTATCTGATGATTCAAAGAGAAAGACCAGATCTCAGTTGTTGAATACAGACGAATTACAAAGGCAGTAACACATTACGCACGTCCCTGGACAGAGGAAGATTCAAACTTTAGACACACCTGTGTTGTTGATTGTAGCATCTTGGCGACTACACCGACAGAGAAATTATTTTGTTTGTTGAAATTTGCGTGAAGTTCGAGTGCAGCGTGGATTCCGACGTCGATTTAGAAAGAAGCCGCCTGTGCACAAGTAGATTTATGACTGGCATACAAAATTCGTGGAAGATGGTTGCATATGCCGAGGGAAGGGCACTGGCCGGCCACTCACGTCTGATGAAAACATCGAGCATATCAGAGATACGTTCACACGGAGCCCTCGGAAATCCACAATATAGGCAGGCAAAGAGCTTCAGCTTCCTCAAACAACACCGTGGTGCGTTCTGAAACGACGCCTACGAATAAAGCCTAACGAGTTGCTATTACTGTGGTATCTGTGTCCCAGCGGCCGTAACAGAAGGTGCGAATTTTGCATTTGACTTCTCCAGGATATGGCAGAGGACACATTTTCTTAACGACTCATCTTTTTGGCCGAGTCGGCGTTTTATCTATCGGGTAAAGTAAACAGCCATAATATAAAAATTTGGAGGTCACAAAATTCTGGCGTCGTTCTAGAATGTGGAAGAGACTCACCGAAACTGAATGTGTTTTGTGCCATTCCTGTTTGCGAGGTTTATGGACTTTTCGTTCTTGCGGAGAAAACTGTGACAGGAATGTCATCTTGGACATGCTGTAAAATTATTTCTTTCCTCACCTTCACCAAGATTTCAATGATTCCAGTCATTCCATCACGAAGGAGGTACACGGCTCGTGTTGTCTGCAGTTCAACCATGCCTAGACGGTCAATACCGCGGTTCGATGGCGTCCGCATTGCCAACGAGGCAAATATCCAGGCGTCTGCGAGTGAACCAAAGCGATGTCGTTCGGACATGGAGACATACAGAGAGACAGGAACTGGCGATGACCTGCCTCGCTCAGGCCGCCCAAGGGCTACTGCTGCAGTGGATGACGGCTACCTAAGGATTATGGTTCGGAGGAACCCTGACAGCAACGCCACCATGTTGAATAATGCTTTTCGTGCAGCCACAGGACGTCGTGTTACGACTCTAACTGTGCGCAATAGGCTGCATGTAGCGCAACTTCACTCCCAATGTCCATGGCGAAGTCCATCTTTGCAACCACGACACCATGCAGCGCGGTACAGATGGGCCCAACAGCATGCCGAATGGACTGCTCAGGATTGGCATCACGTTCTCTTCATCGATGAGTGTCGCATATGCCTTCAACCAAACAATCGTAGGATACGTGTTTGGAGTCAACCCGGTCAGGTTGAACGCTTTAGACACACTCTCCAGTATGTGTAGCAAGGTGGAGATTCCCTGCTGTTTTGGGGTGGTATCATGAGAGGCCGACGTACGCCGCTGGTGGTCCTTGAAGGCACCGTAACGGCTGTACGATACGTGAATGTCATCCTCCTACCGATAGTGCAACCATATCGGCAGCATATTGGCGAGGCATTCCTGTTCATGGACGGCAATTCGAGCCCCCATCGTGCACATCTTGTGAATACTTCCTTCAGGATAACAACATAGCTCGACTAGAATGGCCAGCATGTTCTCCAGACATGAACCCTATCGCACATTCCTGGGATGGATTTAAAACGGCTTTTTACGGACGACATGACCCACCAATCCCTCTGAGGGATCTGCGCCCACGCAAATTTTATTTAGCTGGCGTCGCGTCAGTTTACTTAAAGTTTATCTTATGAGCTAAATCAGTAGTTGGTCCTCACAGTAAATGCTTTTGACCATTTATACACTGTTTCAAGTATTTTTCGGTGGCGCAAGAGAGAGCTCAACAGTAACATCCTTTTGTACCGTCCGCTATCGCTATTGCTCACTGGCTAATTCCTCCTCATGATCAAAACACAGCCATTACCTTCTGTATACACAGACCGTGCCCCTTTTCCCTGTTCCCAGACCTTCTGAAAGAATAAAGGTCAGCTCCGTAGGACCAAATTGAGGAGCAAATCTCCAAGGTAATGGAACTTGTCAGTACATGAAATTGCAACACAAAAGTAATAACAGAAAAAATAAAATGTTTATGAATCCAAAAATAGACAGTCAATATGTTTATGTAAACGCAGTCAACAATATAACACAGAAATCTTTATTTCTTCGATTCTGATGGTCTTCTGCGTTTGCTTGCTATTGAAAAGTTATGTTCTTCTCACGGTCTTCTGCCTTGTTCAGCTCGCTCATGCTTGAATAATTTGCATACGTAAAAGCTTAAAATTGCAATTTCTAGTAAAACAACGATGCAACGATGTCATGATGAGCCTCTGGTCACTGGAAGTTTCTTCATTACTCTTACGGTGATCTTCAGAGAATTGTTTCAGTCTAACTGCTTCATTAAATCGTCCCTCTTTCTGGTTCCTATCCTCTCGTCCCTGTCCATTTCTTGACTCAAAATGAACTTCACTTTCCGTGACTGAGGCGTTGAGACAAAAAAGGGGGACATGTCACTCAACAGCAGGTTTGAAATATTTTGAAAAAAGTATACAATCTTCAGTAGCATTATTCCCAAACCTTACGGTTACTCTCAATTGCATACCAAAATTTTGCCCCCCCCTCCTTGCAGCGGCGTACCGTAGGTCTCTAGAAAAGCGTAGCGTTCCAAAAGATTGGAAAAGGGCACAGGTCATACCAGTTTTCAAGAAGGGACGTGGAACAGATGTGCAGAACTATAAACCTATATCTCTAACGTCGATCCGTTGTACAATTTTGGAACATGTATTATGTTCGAGTATAATGACTTTTCTGGAGACTAGAAATCTACTCTGTAGGAATCAACATGGGATTCGAAAAAGACGATGGTGTGAAACCCAGCTTGCGCTATTCGACCACTAGACTCAGAGGACCGTAGACACGAGTTCCCAGATAGATACCGTGTTTCTTGAATTACGAAAGGCGTTTGATACAGTTCCCCACAGTTGTTTAATGAACAAAGTAAGAGGATATGGACTATCAGACCAATTGTGTGATTGGATTGAAGAGTTCCTAGATAACAGAACGTAGCATGTCATTCTCAGTGGAGAGAAGTCTTCCGAAGTAAGAGTGATTTCAGGTGTGTTGTAGAGGAGTGTCGTAAGACCGTTGCTATTCACAATGTACATAAATGACCCTGTGGATAACATCGGAAGTTCACTGAGGCTGTAATATATCGAGAGGTTGTAACAATGGAAAATTGTACTGAAATGCAGGAGGATCTGCAACGAATTGACGTAGGGTGCAGGGAATGGCAATTGAATCTCAATGTAGACAAGTGTAATGTGCTGCGAAAACAGAGAAAGAAAGATCCTTTATCATTTAGCTACAATATAGCAGGTCAGCAACTGGAAGCAGTTAATTCCATAAATTATCTGGGAGTAGGCATTAGGAGTGATCTAAAATGGAATGACCACATAAAATTAATAGTCGGTAAAGCAGATACCAGACTGAGTCTCATTGGAAGAATCCTAAGGAAACGCAATCCGAAAACAAAGGAAGTAGGTTACAGTACACTTGTTCGCCCACTGCTTGAGTACCGCTCACCGGTGTGGGATCCGTACCAGATAGGGTTGATAGAGAAGATCCAACGGAGAGCAGCGCGCTTCTTTACAGGGTCATTTGATAATCGCGAGAGCGTTACGGAGATGATAGATAGACTCCAATGGAAGACTCTGCAAGAGAGATGCTCAGTAGCTCGGTACCGGCTTTTGTTGAAGTTTAGAGAACATACCTTCACCGAGGAGTCAGTCAGTATATTGCTCCATCCTACGTATATCTCGTGAAGAGACCATGAGAATAAAATCATCCTGTAGCGTCTCAGGTTTCAGAGAAATGACGTCCATTTATGCTCTCGGCACATTAGGAACATATCAGCGTCCTAACCAGAATAGATGCTTATTTCACAATTACAATGCTGTTGGGCGAAGAGGAGATGCCTTTTAACTGAACTGTGTACTCAATTATTTTGTATTGAGTAATAGCCCAATTTATAATCACATGTTAGTATAATGTTTCTACATAGCTTGCTTTTATTTTTGTATTATGTACAAAACATGCAAACAATGAACACTGTATGACAATTTACCTGAAATCTTCACCTGTTCCCCTTAAGGGACAATTTTTCCTTTCCATTTGTTGGGCTCCAAACCCACGACCTTCTTTTGTTTGCCGGCCGCGGTGGTCTAGCGGTTCTAGGCGCGCAGTCCGGAACCGCGCGGCTACTACGGTCGCAGGTTCGAATCCTGCCTCGGGCATGGATGTGTGTGATGTCCTTAGGTTAGTTAGGTTTAAGTAGTTCTAAGTTCTAGGGAACTGATGACCACAGATGTTAAGTCCCATAGTGCTCAGAGCCATTTTGAGCCATTTCTTTTGTTTAATCACATTACTCTTCCACAGTTCAGGAGGTCGTTTCTTTCTCCTAAATTCATGTAAATCGTTTCTGGACTCGTCTGGAGGTTCCATCACCGAAGCCATTTTGAAATCTCACAGCTGTTAACTGCATCCCTTTATCGCGCTGCCATCACACCTCAAGTTCTTTCGTGCAATGTAGGGACTTGCCTCTGTGACAAGTCCTCTATCTGCACGGTACGAAATTTCAGCACTGGCTTAGACATGGAAGAAGTCCCTAAAATTATGACGAGTCCCGTTTTTCATCTCAACGCCTCAATTACGGAACGTGAAAAGTCTCGCGAACGTGACCTCGAGAAAAGTCACTGCCTCTGTCCGAGTTTTTCCTTTCAGCTGCTTTCTTCTTCACACACTTTACCCTCCATCCATTCACTTAAAATTATACCTTCTCTTCGACAAAATACAACACTTCTCCGGTAAAAATTACCATGTTTTTGTCCGTCTTTCCACCACCGACCCTAGTCGTCAACTGATTCTCTTCGTCCTCGAGAAATTACCGAAACAAAATTTCAACCTATCCGGCCATACCACTTAACATTTACAGTTAATATTACACAGAATTTGCATATCAGTTTACATACAGCTAGGCATTTTAACTTCAAGGAGCTAGGCATTTTAACTGCACCGTCACAACACATATTTTCGCTACTGAAATTCGTCATAAATAATCTATCACAGTTTGAGAAGAACAATGATGTACATAGCTACAACACTAGAGGGAAAAATGGCCTTTATTACTCATTGTTTAAGCTGTTAGTGGCTGGCTGAGGAGCTCAAAATGCAGCAGTAAAAATTTTTGATTATTTGCCCAAAATAGATAAAGTGGGTGACAGGTAGCGAAGCAAGTTCTGAATCAAATTTAAAACCATTTCTCCAGGACAACTCATTCTATTCAACTGAAGAATTTCTACTTAAAAACTGGTAGCTAGTTAAAAGAAAAACATTTTTAAACTGCAGTTGCATGTGTTTTCATTAATGTCACTGATCATGTATAGTCGTTCCATATCATTTCGATAAAAGACTCAGCTAACTATCTTACATGAAAAATAACAAAACACATATATACATATGAAATCAATGTTAAATTCGTCTTCCGTAACTGAAAAAAGATGTCGCATTAAGTTACAGTGGAGAAAAACCTCTGTCACAATACTAATGTTTGAGGTTAGACTAACCACGACTGTTAATGATGTACTGAAATTACAAATTTTCTGTTACCAGTCACAATTTATGTCTTTTATTTCCACTAAGAATTTCAGAGATGTAACATCCATTTTTGGGTGGATTTATGTGAATTAATGCGACAGACAGCTGTTTTGTGTAAGACTTTCGGGTAACTTGTGTCTAGTAGACAGTGCCACAACTTACCCCGAGGTCGGACACACAACACATACATGTCGTATTGATTCGAATAAATCCACTTGATGGAAGTTTCAACCTCTGAAGCACATAATGGAAATAAAATAAAATAATAGAAAATCTGACTCGTAACAGAAACTTGTAGTTTCACATAATTCACGCTTTCACGTCAAAACTTTCAAATGCAGCCTTCTAATAGAAAATTTTTAACAAAAATTTTTAATATGGAACGATTTGCAAGTGTAAATGGTCGGCGGTCCTGTTCATTAACTTTATGCGCCCGCGCAGAGAGCGCGGTGAAGGTCCGTATGCATGAACTCAATTTTCGTCTGGCCATTTGACGTAAGGGAGCGGCCCCTTCTGTAACGACCTAGTTGTGACTGGCTGTCGCGCTCCGTCCTCGACTGGCGCACTATGCGTTCGTGTTACGATGTTTTTGGGTTGCAGTATGGTTCCGAGTGGGTACTGAAGGAACTTAACGAGGCTCAGTATGATGAATAATGAATTAAGGCGTTCTCATTTGCAGATCAGCGGTGCGCTGGCAGTAAAGAAGGCACCGTGTCTGTTTGGCGCTGTCTTACACTTCACAAATATACTGCCGGGAAAAATGCAACATCTTCAAGGCCTGTGTTCAGTGGCAGGGACTGCAGTGTTAGAGGTTCATTTGGCACTGTCCTCTGAGATCAGATGGCACTCATGAGGCTTGTCCAAGCGCCCTCTGTTATTTACTCTGCACGCAGTAACCGAGTTGATTTCGGAGGTGAACAGTAATTGCAAAATTCATAGTATGGTACAACCGCGCCCCGTCTGTATGTACGAACGCCTGACGAACAAATGCAGCCAATTGAAAGGCGTCGCAATGTGGGTCTGCGGCAAGTTAGATGGAATCATCGACGGATTGCTGTATACACTAATGGCCATTAAAATTGCTACACCAAGAAGAAATGCAGATGATAAACGAGTATTCGTTGGACACATATATTATACTAGAACTGGCATGAGATTACATTTTCACGCAATTTGGGTGCATAGATCCTGAGAAATCAGTACCCAGAACAATCACCTCTGGCCGTAATAACGGCCATGATACGCCTGGGCATTGAGTCAAACAGAGCTTGGATGGCGTGTATAGGTACAGCTGCCCACGCAGCTTCAACACGATACCACAGTTCATCAAGAGTACTGACTGGCGTATTGTGACGAGCCACTTGCTCGGCCACCATTCAAAAATGGTTTAAATGGCTCTGAGCACTATGCGACTAAACTTCTGAGGTCATCAGTCGCCTAGAACTTGGAACTAATTAAACCTAACTAACCTAAGGACATCACACACATCAATGCCCGAGGCAGGATTGGAACCTGCGAAAGTAGCGGTCGCTCGGTTCCAGACTGTAGCGCCTAGAACCGCACAGCCACTCCGGCCGGCCCGGCCACCATTGACCAGACGTTTTCAATTGGTGAGAGATCTGGAGAATGTGCTGGCCAGGACAGCAGTCGAACATTTTCTGTATCCGGAAAGGCCCGTACAGGACCTGCAACATGCGGTCGTGCATTATCCTGCTGAAATGTAGGGTTTCGCAGGGATCGAATGAACGGTAGAGTCACGGGTTGTACCACATCTGAAATGTAACGTCCACTGTTCAAAGTGCCGTCAATGTGAACAAGGGGTGACTGAGACGTGTAACCAATGGCACCCCATACCATCACGCCGGGTGATACGCCAGTATGGCGATGACGAATACACGCTTCCAATGTGCGTTCACCGCGATGTCGCCAAACACGGATGCGACCATCATGATGCTGTAAACAGAGCACGGATTCATCAGAAAAAATGACATTTTGCCATTCGTGCACCCAGGTTCGTCGTTGAGTACACCATTGCAGGCGCTCCTGTTTGTGATGCAGCGTCAAGGGTAACCGCAGCAATGGTCTCCGAGCTGATAGTCTTCTCTGTATCGTTCCAATTTATGTACCGCCGAAGCGAGTACTCCGAGCTGATAGTCCATGCTGCTGCAAACGTCGTCGAACTGTTCGTGTAGATGGTTGTAGTGTTGCAAATGTCCCCATCTGTTGACTCAAGGATCGAGACGTGGCTGCACGATCCGTTACAGCCATGCGGATAAGATGCCTGTCATGTCGACTAATAGCGATACGATAAACCGCAACTGCGATAGGCTACAATCCGATCTTTATCAATGTCGGACACGTGATGGTACGCATTTCTCCTCCTTTCACGAGGCATCACAACAACGTTTCACCAGGCAACGCCGGTCAACTGCTGTTTGTGCTTGAGAAATCGGTTTGAAACTTTCCTCATGGCAGCACGTTGTAGGTGTCGCCAATGGCGCCAACCTTGTGTGAATGCTCTTAAAAACTAATTATTTGCACATCAAAGCATCTTCTTCCTGTCGGTTAAATTTCGCGTCTGTAGCACGTCATCTTTGTGGTGTAGCAATTTTAATTGCCAATAGTGTGTGTTGGCCGCAATGTATCTGTAGGGTATCGCTGTTTTCAGCTGTGGTCCGGGCAACATTTCCACACCTGTAGACCAGGATCTGGATGACAGGATAATACAGACGTATGTCAAGTTCCACGCATTCTTCGAGCAGCGCTGACCGACCGAACATCATCCGAGGAAGAATTTCCGTCACGTATTGCACCTCCAGTATCACAGGGGACCACTGGGAACTGTCTGACTGCAACAGGAGTATGCTTCTGGCCATGCAGCCACTGACACCACGACAACACCAAGCACGGCTATTCCGGCGTCATGAACGAGTCGAATGGACGGTGGAATGGCGCTCTATCGTCATCAGTGATGAGAGGTTCTGTCTATATGAGAGTGATGGACGTACACATGCACGGTGTAGGCCAGGTGAGTGGCACGTTCCGGAGTCCATTCGCCCACGACACGTAAGTCCCACCCCAGTCCTCATGGTGTGGGGAGCCATCAATTACAACCCGCAGTCGCGTTTGGTGTTTCTCCACGTCTTCATCGCCACTGTTGAGTCTTGTACCATAGGAATCAAGAGAGTGGATGTTGTTTGGTGGCCGGTATCCTCTATCTACAGCACAAGTGCACGCATGTATTAACAGAGTTCTTTATTTCTTAAACACATACAACAAGCACTCCGTCTTCAGGCCACGAGTGGCCTACCGGGACCATCCGACCGCCGTGTCACTCTCAGAGGAGGATGCGGATAGGAGGGGCGTAAGACCAGCACACCGCTCTCCCGGTCGTGATGATGGTATTCTTGACCGAAGCCACTACTATTCTGTCGGGGAGAAGAGAAGTTTGTGGCACAACTTGACTAGAAGAAGGGATCGGTTGGCTGGACATGTTCTGAGGCATCAAGGGATCACCAATTTAGAATTGGAGGGCAGCGTGGAGGGTAAAAATCGTAGAGGGAGACCAAGAGATGAATACACTAAGCAGATTCAGAAGGATGTAGGTTGCGGTAGGTACTGGGAGATGAAGAAGCTTGCACAGGACAGAGTAGCATGGAGAGCTGCATCAAACCAGTCTCAGGACTGAAGACCACAACAACAACAAAAAATGGTTCAAATGGCTCTGAGCACTATGCGACTTAACTTCTGAGGTCATCAGTCGCCTAGAACTTAGAACTAATTAAACCTAACTAACCTAAGGACATCACACACATCCATGCCTGAGGCAGCATTCGAACCTGCGACCGTAGCGGACGCTCGGTTCCAGACTGCAGCGCCTAGAACCGCACCGCCACTCCGGCCGGCACAACAACAACAGCTCCTCAATTGGCATCCCGAGGCTGAGTGCACCACGAAAAGTGGCAACAGCGCATCGTGGCTGGATGGTCACCCATCCAAGTGCCGGCCACGCCCAACAGCGCTTAACTTCGGTGATCTCAACGGAACCAGTGTATCCACTGCGGCAAGGCCATTGCCCCTCTTAAACAGATAGCTGGTACTTAACTTTTAAGCGTCCATGTGTTGGGGTACAAGCTCTTCCGTACTAATCCACGTTAACCTTGTGAAGAACACGTCCCACTATACGATGAATAACAGATGCCAAAGTGGACTGCGAGTTGATGAGTCAGTGACTAAGCTAGTGACTGACCGACTGCGCTAGTGATTCAGATAGTGAGCTAGTAACTGAGACTGAGACTGAGTGACTGATCTAGTGACTGAGACTGAACTTGTGACTGAGAGATCGAGACTGAGACTGAGCCTTCCGGTTAGCGGCGGCGATCTAAATACTTGAGGTCTAGAGGGCGTTGGCGGCATGTTGCTTGCGAGTCTGTCTTTGGCCTCTCTCCTGATAGGCACGCTTGATCCAGCGCCTACTATCAAACTTCCTGCTACATCTTTGCCGACAAGTGTGCTGGCGACAGCTTACGCCATGACACCCGCTGGCACGGGTTGTTATCCCCGTGCATTTTCAGCACGAAAATGCATATTCGCATACGGCTGATGCCAAGCAACGTGCTCTTCGTGGTGTAAAACAACTGTCCCGGCCAGCAGTATCACCAAATCTCTCGCCAACTGAACGCGCATAGGACGTGACAAAGTGGGGAATTACTTGTTCAAAAAAATGGTACAAATGGCTCTGAGCACTATGGGACTTAACATCGATGGTCATCAGTCCCCTAGAACTTAGAACTACTTAAACATAACTAACCTAAGGACATCACACACATCCATGCCCGAGGCAGGATTCGAACCTGCGACCGTAGCAGTCGCGCGGTTCCGGACTGAGCAATTACTTGTTCTCCAGAACCCGTCAGAGCCATTGCCGAATTGCAATAAAAGGTGCAAGATGATTAGGACAATCCATCGCAGGATACAATTCCGTATCCGTATGATCGAGTACCACTGTGAAGAGTTTGGGCAGCGTTACTTCGACCCGAAGTCAGAAATTAAAAATATTCGCCGAACTATAAGTGAAAAGCGCTATTAACTGAAAATTGTAAAATAATGAAAGATGTCGTCTCATATGACTCGTAAATATGTTCGGAATTAAAGAAAAAGCAAGTCACAGGAGAGCTCACGTCGAAAGGAATGCAAAAAGTCTAGAAATTCCAGCGCCGACCGAACGGGAGAGCTACGATGCGTCGAAGATGAAATAAAAAAAACGGCCCAAAACAATTACGTAGATGGCCCATTGTACATACAGCGTACAGCGACAGTGCAACCGAGCGATTTATCTGTTCTGTAACCACTATACTACTGTGTGTTATACTAAATAGAATTGGTGTTATGATTTTATCCCGGAGTTTTGATAAAAAAAAATCTGCAGCGTGGACCCGAATTACGCAGAGAGAAACTTTATTTTTTATTTTCTAGACACCAAGACACTTTGCTGATGCGCCAAGTTGCAACATTTGTAACAAATAATATGTAAGGGGAGCACAGTAGCTGTTTATACAGGGTGAGTCACCTAACGTTGCCGCTGGATATATTTCGTAAACCACATCAAATACTGACGAACCGATTCCACAGGCCGAACGTGAGGAGAGGGGCTAGTGTAATTGTTTAATACAAACCATACAAAAATGCACGGAAGTATGTTTTTTAACACAAACCTACGTTTTTTTAAAATGGAACCACGTTAGTTTTGTTAGCACATCAGAACATATAAACAAATACGTAATCAGTGCCGTTTGTTGCATTTTAAAATGTTAATTACATCCAGAGGTATTCTAACCTAAAGTTGACGCTTGAAACCTCCGATGTTCAGTTGCGTGTTGTAACAAACACGGGCCACGGTCAGCGAGCAGCATCTGCAGGGACATGTTTACGATGACGACCGTGTTTACGAGTGTGGTTGTAGTGCACTGTTGTGGTTTGGCCTAGCTGTCGCAGTGTCCGCATGTAGCGCTTGCTGCTATTGTTATTCTGCATTCGTCTCCGCACGCAGACCAACTGTATTACACCGTGTTACCAGACGTCTGTGATAGTGTAGTGTTGTAGGAACTGTGACCATGGTGTATTCGAACTCTGAAAAGGCGGAGATGATACTCATCTATGGCGAGTGTCGACGAAATGCAGCTGAAGCCTGCAGGGTGTATGCAGAACGGTACCTGGACAGAGAGCATCCAACGTGCAGCACATTGCAAAACATCTACCGCCAACTATATGCAACAGGTATGGTCGTAGCACGCAAACGGGTCCGTAACAGGCCCGTCACAGGAGAAGCGGGTGCTGTTGGTGTGTTAGCTGCTGTTGCCATGAACCCACACATGAGTACACGGGACACTGCGAGAGCCGGTGGACTGAGTAAAAGTAGTGTCATGCGCATACTGCATCGTCACCGCTTTCACCCGTTTCATGTGTCGCTACATCAGCAATTACATGGTGATGACTTTAATCATCGAGTGCATGTCAATGGACATTAACAGAGAATGCGTTGCAGTTCTACCTGTTTACCGATGAAGCGGGTTTGACAAACCACGGGGCAGTAAATCTACGGAACATGCATTACTGGTCCGTGGACAATCCTCGCTGGCTCAGACAGGTAGAGCGACAGCGACCGTGGACTGTAAATGTATGGTGCGGAATCATTGGCGACCACCTCATTGGTCCTCACTTCATTGCAGGGGCCCAAACAGCTGCAACACACATAGCGTTTCTACAGAATGATCTGCCAACGTTGCTCGAAAATGTCCTACTGGAAACGCGTCGACGTATGTGGTATCAGCATGATAGTGCATCTGCACATTCCGCAATTAACACTAGGCTGACCCTTGACACGATGTTCGACGGGCGTTTCATAGGACGTGGAGGCCGCATAAATTGGCCAGCCCGTTCTCCTAATCTTACATCTCTGGACTTCTTTCTGTGGGGTACGTTAAAGGAGAATGTGTACCGTGATGTGCCTACAACCCCAGAGGATATGAAACAACGTACTGTGGCAGCCTGCGGCGACATTACACCAGATGTACTGCGACGTGTACAACATACATTACGCCAGAGATTACAACTGTGTGCAGCAAATGATGGCCACCACATTGAACATCTATTGGCCTGACATGTCGGGACACACTCTATTCCACTCCGTAATTGAAAACGGAAACCACGTGTGTACGTGTACCTCACCCCTGATGGTAATGTACAGTCTTAGACAATAAAACTGGCCGCCGGCCGGCCGCCACAGAGACTAAGTCCGAGTCATTCACTTAAGGTGGCCAATAAAACTGACCGCCCCTGACAAATCTAAGTCTGGCCATATGCGCAATCTGGCAACACTGTAAGATGCGGATGTGTTAGGAGGAAGTGTTGTCTACTTCCGAGACGTTGTCGGACGATGGGAGCCCGTGGTCTAGTGGCAAGCGTCGTGCGTTCTAAAGTTTTAGTCGCCTGTTCGCGTCCAGCTGTATTACTTTTTTTTTTTCTCTTTTTTTTAACGCAGTCGGTCTCAAGTTATGAGTCTGACTGAACATCGAAGATAATTCGCTTAACATTCTACCCACCAGCAATACCCAATATTCCAGAAACAATTCCGCAGGACAGTTCATGGCTGCGCCGCGATCATAGCAGCTTACGCCCGAGCGTTTCGTCGCGCTGCAGCGGCTACCGACCACCGGCCAGACGCCACCCGCCGCCTAAAGTCCGGCGCCGCCCATGTGAACGCGGCGCCACGCTGTCAGTGTATGTATCAACTGTCATTTTCGAATTTGAAGTTCTAGTTATCATCTTGCAGTTAAGCATTGGATTTTGCATACTAGAAAATCATGAACTACAGTTAAGCATTGTAAAATTGAGTCGCAAGTGGAAATAGGTGTAACATCTGCAACACAACGTTTACTTTTGGTATAACAGAGGGGTGAATGCAGAGGAGGCAGCTAGAAAGATTTGAATTGTGTGTGGAGCGAGTGCTTTTGGGAAAAATACGCCAGAAAAAGATATTCTTGTTTCAACAAAGATCGTTCTGGCATGAATGATTTTTCACATTATGGAAGTCTCGACTACTGATATATGTGATAGATTACCATTTTACCATCATGCGACATTTGCATTCAACAGGCAAAGTTCAGAAGTCTGGTGTAGGAGTACTGCATACTCTAATTCGAAACAACAAAAATCAACGGAGTGACTATTATTGAACGTCATCAGGTCGCTCATTGAGCATTCGTATGCAGTACTGTTACTGGTGACGTGTTATGATGCCTTTATCGTTAACTTCCTAAGAAGAAATGAAAGGCTGAGCCCCTCCAAAAGACATAACCTCGAGCAAAGAGTAGTGTGAACATAATATTTTACATCTGATAGCTCCAAAAGTGTGTTTTGGGCTACGAATTCTGCCCCATGGGCTGTGTGCAACACAGCTGGAATTTGTTGCCAACAACTGAGACACCTTTCGGTCTCAGCGTAAGAAAATCGACCAACACAACTACGAAAGGAGCTTGCACCTGGTAGCCAAACATGTTTCTTGGGAACAGGCTACTTCCTAAAGTGGGAAGACATTCTTTTGTGGTTGAATTGTTGGCAAATGTCAGACGTGTTCCGTTGGTCTAAGCGTTTCGGTGTGTTGAATTAGTACCAATGACTTTTCTACAGGTTTTTTCTGTCCCAAATAGAAAGTTGAAGTCTCCCATTAGTATTTTCACGTCATCTTGGTGAATTTTGCTCATAGTATTTTCGAGTGTGTTCCACAATTTTTCGACATTTTCGGTGTTTTCCTTATTTTCAAAAATGGTTCAAATGGCTCTGAGCACTATGGGACTCAACTGCTGAGGTCATTAGTCCCCTAGAACTTAGAACTAGTTAAACCTAACTAACCTAAGGACATCACAAACATCCATGCCCGAGGCAGGATTCGAACCTGCGACCGTAGCGGTCTTGCGGTTCCAGACTGCAGCGCCTTTAACCGCACGGCCACTTAGGCCGGCTCCTTATTTTCGATGTTGGTGGGTGCATGTGCATTTATGAGTGTATATTTTTTATAGGGGCTCTGAATGAGCATAGTCATAACTCGATTGTTGGTGGGTGTGATTTCTTCGACAGAATTGTTGATAGATCTGTGTTTGAGAAATGCAATGCCGAAGATTGATGCGCCTTTCGCTACCTTTTGTTTTTTGCTCTTGAAGATGCCATGGTTTCCGTAATGCAAGTTTTAATTGTCAATTAATCGTGGTTCTTGAAGAGCAAGGATGAGAATTTTTTGGCGGACGATTTCTTTTGTGAGATTATTTAGATTTCTTGTTTGGACCTATGTATCGATGTTTAGTTTTCAAATGAATGTTTTCTGCTTGTAGGGAAATTTACCAGAGATCTTCGATATTCTCTGCCGTGCTAACCTGGACTCCACAGAGTGCGAAAATCCAACTGCCGCCTATCGGTGGCCAGGTTGTGTACCACCTGGGGTAAAGTTACCTTTGCTTGCATAGTTCATGTTTTCTTGTGTTTCATTGGTTTGGACTGGGTGATACCGGGACCAGACAGGACCAGAGGGCGTTGAAGCCTTTGGAAGCAAATATTTTCAGCCAAGCTCATTGAGATAACAGACGGTGACCAGAGTAGCGGTGATTTTCACTCAGATGTGTCTGGATTTTGGGTTCAACGGATTGAGTAGCCGTTCAGGATTGTAATAGCATTTGGTTCGCCCCAAGTATTTGATTTCCTCGGTACCACCCATATGGGGGAGGTTTTCCCCTATCGGCCACACGGGATTATTATTATTATTGTCATTATGTCATCAGCAAATCTGATATGGAGTATCTTCCAAACACTGAATTAGATGTGTATTGTTCCATTCAATATTTCCATCAGATAAATATGGGTTATAATTACTTTACATTGCTGCTAGTCGACATATTTCTCACTTTTTCGTAGACAGTTGCTAGCTGTTACTCCATCATAGGAATTTATGTGCGCAGCATTGTTGCAATACAGACGTTCAAATTATCCGATTTCTGTAATTCATTTCGATACAAGATCGTCCTAATCGGATTCAGCCAGTCAGTCTTAATTTGGATATCCGACTACGACTCTCATCATATGATAGACTGGGTGAACCACATCCTTAATCGGACTGTTGAATCCAGATCACTTATCTATGACAGGGAATGAAGTCTTAAACACTGTAGAAAATAATAATCCAATGTGCTTATTACAAATACGTTATTTAAATAAAAATATATGAACTAACGAGATAACAGATTATTTACAGGAGCAGAGGCCCATCCATCATAGCAGAGTAGTGCGAGATTGGTTTCAGGGCCAAGAGGGGATAAAGCTGTTGCAGTTTGTTCCACGATCACCGAACATCAACCAGATAGAGAATATGTGGGCAGAGGTAACAAGGTCATTGCCATGTGTCCCTACAAATGCGAGCGACCTTTGGACGAATATAGAAAACGTATGGTGGGAAATAAACCATCACGCTACACTGTCGACGACTTAATGAAATCAATTCCCCTACGCCCTCGAGAAATCTTACGTAATGACCGTGGGTCGGTTGGTTTCTAAAAGTATACTCGTCCACAAAACCCATGTGGTCAATTATCTGATAATCGGTCAAGCTTTGCTTTGTCGCAGCTCTTTAGCATACAGCAAGTCCATTTACTTTCAGTCTCCTGCTTACAATTGTTGCAATGCAAGGTAATTGAAAAATCTCATCCACTCGACGCTAACTGAGGAACTGACTGGTGCATGTGTTGTTCAACACACAGTAGTTGTCACCCTCACTCGGATCAATGACTGTGTGTGTGTGTGTGTGAGTGTGTGTGTGTGTGTTTGTGTGTGTTTTCGTGTTCACGCACAATCTGAATCAGTACTATTAACATTAGAGAGACAACCAACAATAAATATTGCATCAAATATGACTATAGTATTTTAATGCGATGAGAAGTTACAAACTGAATTTTTACCCATCCCACGTCCTGCGTATTACGTTAAGTACGATGTATTAACCCCATAGTATCGTTAGCAGAGACAGTGCGCACTTGTTGTAGAGGCTCGCGACAGGTACAGCGATTAGCAGTGCCCAATGCCGCCGCGATTTGTTTATGTTGGCTGAGCGTGGACACTGCAGCAGACGCTTCGCCCTAAACAGAAAGAAATCACCTTGGCTCTGACTGCAGTGAGTGGATATCACTGCCTGCGTGTTCTTACAGTAACCAACGTGAGATTCTACTCACAGGTGCCATGGAGCAATTGCAACGGGTATCATGTCATTAGTCATCAGAATATTAACCAGTGATGAAATGTCCACTTTATTTGAATCCCAAGAAAATAGGAACCTTCTCACAAAGGAATGTGATGTGATATCAAAATTTATCCAACATACAAAAATTAACTGCAAGGCTTTCATGTATGCAGTAATAGCACACAAGGAAATATTATGTCTTGGAAGCGTATATTTCATTTCCTCTTCTCATATTAGCGCCCTTGTTTTAATATGAAGTGAGAAAATAAACACGAAAAACTAAAGTTCCTTTGAAGCATATAAGTCATTTCCTCTTCTCATATCACAACTTTTGTTTTAGTATGAAGTAAAAAAATAAACAATTTAGAGTTCTGAAGCATAATACGACACCAGATTCTTATCGTAGGCGCTATCGGAAACGCCAAAAGCAGGGAGCTGTCCATTCTTTTGTCCAACAGTCTGTTTCCTTTCATGTATTACTGCCGCTAGGAGATTCTTATTTAAAGACTTGTGGGCATCAAGTTCTTCAGCAGAACAAGCCTTATGTTATTGTGCTAATCACGGTATGGAAAAAATGCAACAAAGACGAGTTCCGCTAGAGCAGTGAGGATATTTCCACATGTGTGTATTCAGCAATGACTGCCAGCTGCCACAACACTTCACAGAATCCTTGCGGCAGGCAACACAACTGTGCGTGCACTTCAGACTTCATTCAGTGAGACGTCAGGAGATGGATGAAAACGTCAAACTAACGTCGCTTTCCGAGTCGTATTCGATCCAGAATGATGTGTTATTAAGGTAGTTGAGCGTTCTAGCAATTACACTTTTATGATTCCCATATGAGTATTTCGATAGCCAAAAGAACCCGTTAGTGTGAAACTATCGGGAACTGCATTATATCAAACTGCAAGAACTTGAGGCAATACGTGGACTCTTCTCTTCGCAGGGTGCCCTATTACTGTTATTTAGCATTCTCTCCGTCCTAGTCGTAATGCAAATGGAACTTCAGAGGCGCTTTCCGCTATTCTTGACAAACATCAGCAACCTGTAATCACTGAGAGTCACAACTGCGTGATGATAATGGTTGAGGTTGTCAGTAGTTGTGGTGGTGTTATGCTGTCAAACTGCTTACAGTAACGTTAATGGTGGCGCACGTAATTTAGCGCTGACTACCTACTTGAGTAAAGATAGTGTTGTGGCGTCATCGCTTGTCTTTATTTGGCCTCAGCTTGATTAACCCGATTCAACGAACATAGTATTCCAATCGTGGGCTCCTAATACAGTTTGACTGCAGAGATTATCGTGCGGGTATTACATTAATTCTGCAATGAAATGCTTAACAAATCTTACCCTCAGCTATGCAGCTGGAATGACTCATTACGCAGGTACTCCATGTTGAACTTGGTTAAGTGATCAGTTCGCTGCAATCCTGCTTGTACTGTTTGTAAATACTCGTATACTTCAGAAATGGTTAAAATGGCTCTGAGCACTATGGGACTTAACTTCTGAGGTTATCAGTCCGCTAGAACTTAGAACTACTTAAACCTAACTAACCTAAGGACATCAGACACATCCATGCCCGAGGCAGGATTCGAACCTGCGACCGTAGCGGTCGCGCGGTTCCAGACTGTAGCGCCTGGAACCGCTCGGCCACTCCGGCCTGCATACTTGTATATTGACCATTCGTTATTTGACTAAATATGAACTACAATCTAATTCGCATGTATATGACATGGGTTAGCGCCGGCACAAAGGTATGACTAAGGGTTGGATGCCGTTGAAGTCCTGTTACATTGATGGCAAGACAAATGTTCGCAAATCACCTCTATTGCCTCAAAAAAACAATTGCATCTTAAATATCGAAGGACCGACGTCCACACTGTCACAGCGCGTTGAAATACAGCAACGACGGCAGATGAAAATTTGTGACCGACTGGGCTTCGAACCCAGACCTCCTGCTTACTAGACAGACGTTCTGATCACTGGACTATTTTTTTTTTTTAATGTTTGAGACGACTTTCAGCACCAGGTAGGCGGAGGCAAAGAGGGCAGGGGTCGAAGATCCGTGGCCTGGCCACAATGCCTCTCCCATACCTGGCACTGAGCAGCTGCGTTATTCCCATGTAGTCCATGTTTGTACCCGTATATTCTTTTAAATTTTAGAACAAATTTGAAGTAGTAATATAGGTAAAGTAAATTACAGATTGCCGCCTCCAATGGCGTGCGTTCCTTGTAGAACATAACTTATAACAATGGAAAGGGTGACGGAAAAATACATAACAAACATTCATTCAGAAATATATTCACATTTTAATTTATTATGCACTGGATGCACATGAGGTCTGTAAGGAAGCCATATATTTTTCAACAAATAAAAGAAATTTCGGAGCCGGTGGGGTTTTGCCAAATTAGAACAGTTCTGATTTTAGATCCAACGTAAAAGAATATTCCAGGAATAAAAAAAGCGAAAGAATAGTATTCCTCTTCTAGTGAATAAAGCTACCCACCTCTTTGTATCCCACATAAAGCAATAGATAAAAAATTTTAAACCATTCCTTATATTTGTTATTCTTCTTCAGCTTAAAATGTTCTACTGTAATATAGAACACGTACTCTTCTAAGTTCTAAGTTTTGTTTATGACGTAAACACAAACTGTCCCAGAAGCCACGAATAACTGTTATTCTTTGCGGACGGGTAACATTTCCAGTCGGGTTGTAAAGCTTCAGTTATCGGTATTTGACTTTCTGCGGTTCTATTGACAGTGCTAATTTATTCCTAGTCCAGTTCCAAATTCTGATTCTATTTTCACATGAGAATATGTGCGCTACAGTTTCTACAAGCCGTCTTTTGTCGCCGAATGGAGATGGTCTCAATTTGATTTTCCATAATCGTTCCGCTGTGGGTATGGTTTCGTTTACAAAGTCGCACCATACGGCACTTACTCTAGTTGGTATAATTTTATTTTTGATATTTTTCCAGACGTTCCTCCAGTTTTTTGTAGGTTAAGTTACCTTAATTGGTTTGTGAAGACGATGTCTGGTAATATAATCATAAACGGTTCTAGTGATGGTTTGTGCTCGTGGAAGTCTTATACAGCTCCAATCGCCATAGTACTTTCGGACGTAATCTAGGCTGGCGAGTTACATTAACAGGAGCGTTCCTATCCGCAGGATCTAACGAGAGGAACAGAAGTTTCGTGATGCCTGTCTTAGTGGCGTGTATTAGTTTAAAAGCACGTCTTTAATTCCAAGTCCTCCGTTTTGCCTCTGCAAAGTCGACGTGTCGAAGGATACTTTGATGATATTTTGTTTCCACACATACCGAGAGGCTACAGCTTATATTTTTATGTGCAGTGACCTGCAGTATCGGTAAGACTGCTCCGATGTAATATATTTTTCTAAGTATGTATGTATTTATAATCTGAACTTTGTGCAGTCGGTCTAATGATCGCATGTCATGCTCCTTCAACAAGGTTCTGATGACATTAAGCTTCCGCTCCCAATTGTTCGTGGCCATCCGCTTGGGATTCGCCCTTAACTACAATCCGAGTTGGTGTCTTTCTTCAGTTACATCTAACCAGTGCGCACCTATTGCACTATTGTAAGAACCGAGATGCAGTATTTTGGTATTAAAATTTTGTAAATCCGGATTCGAATCTGGTCAGGTACAAATTTTCATCTGACGCTGTTGTTCTATTTTAATGCCCATGACAGCCTGGATATCTGTCCTTCAATCTTTAATTGATTAAAAAGTCTGTCTATTTCGATTCGTAGTGTCTGTTCTTTCGGAAATGTCCTAAGAACAGACACACACACACACACACACACACACACACATTTATATCATAAGTGCTATTCGGAAAACGTTTGGCAACTCAGTGATAGTACCAGACTGGAGCTGCATCAACCTACTCATTTCACTAAACACTTCCGCATCTTACAGTGTTGCCAGATTGCGCATATGGCCGGACTTAGAGTTGTCAGGGGCGGTCAGTTTTATTGGCCACCTTAAGTGAATGACTCGGACTTAGTCTCTGAGGCGGCCGGCCGGCGGTCAGTTTTATTGTCTGAGACTGTACATGTGCGTCAGTGAAAAAGACCAATAAAAAGGTGTTAGCATGTGGACGTAATGTGCTGTTCCAGTCTCTTCTGTACCTAAGGTCCATCACCGTTCCCTTTGGATCCCTACGTAATTCGGTGCTCTCCGATACACACGATCAACAGCGGAGGAGTGGTACTCAAGCATCAACTTTAGGTTACAATATCTCCGGATGTAATTAACACTTTACAATGCAACAAACGCCACTGATTACGTATTTGTTTACTTGTTCAGATGTGCTAACAAAACTAACGGGATTCCATTTAAAAAAACTTAGGTTTGTGTTAAAAAACATACTTCCGTGCATTTTTTAATGGTTTGTATTAACCAATTACACCTGCCCCTCTCCTCACGTTCGGTCTGTGGAATCGATTCGTCAGTATTTGATGTGGTTTACGAAATATATCCAGCGGTAATGTTAGGTGACTCACCCTGTATATTCCATTCGTAACTGAACCCCTTATGAAAATACACGCATAACTCTGAAAATTCAGCACCAAGGAAGATAAATGAGACTGAAATGAATGGTTTACTGTAAATAACGCGCATAATAAGATACAAACGATTAGGACTACGGTATTGTACTTGCTCTCCGACTACGAGAATGTAGTATGGCATGAACCACGTGATGTAATGAAAGCGTCGAAACGCCCTTGACTTTTTCTGAAAGTCCTCTTCACATACCGCGGGAAATTTCCTATTGAAATAGGGTATGAAGCTGTGTGTAAAAGGGGCCAGGGGAAAATTAATCCGGCTTCAAAACTATCTGATGTAGAAGCAACACAAATTGCAAAACTGCTGCTTCCACCGTGGTGTCCAACTAGTAGGGGGCCATTACTCTATGATATGTGAAGTAAGACACGTGCTGAAACATGGTATTTTGTCTCTAGACACTCTAAAGGCTGCGTTTCATGTACCCACAGTTGTCAAAGGAGATGGTGGTTTCCATATCATTAACACCAACGCTATAACGTACGTGTCATCAGTCCATCTCGCTCAGATGATCTCGAAAGGACGACGGAGAGAGTCCCACACGCGTTGCAGTCCTCCAGCGGCGAACATACTAAGACTGAAGCTGGGAGCCCGTTACGGCCATGCGGACAAGATGCGGCTCACAGCATGTTGTGGCCATATTTCATGGTCCAATACCCACTCTGCGCTACGTATGATAATCTTTTCTCCAGTGGCCCATCAAATTTATTACTATCTATCGTACGAGCCGAAATGTCACTGAATGATACAACCATTTCCCTAAAATGGTCATTCTACCTCGTTACAATTCATGCTCATAGTGCAACTCACCCTTTGACATCGACGAGACACGTTGACGATTGGTTTCACGTGTGCACTACGTTTGAAGACTGTTTACTGTCGCCGAGCGGTCTAAGGCGCTGCAGTCATGGACTGTGCGGCTAGTCCTGGCGGAGGTTCGAGTCCTCCCTCGGGCATGAGTGTGTGTGTTTGTCTTAGGATAATTTAGGTTAAGTAGTGTGTAAGCTTAGGGACTGATGACCTTAGCAGTTAAGTCCCATTAGATTTCACACACATTTGAACATTTTTTGTTTACTGTCTCACTCTGGATTAACACTATCAATTTTGGTCTCTCAATACTGGACAGTGATAGGTCTACATGCACTAAACCTTCATACAGTGTTAATTATTTATTACTGATGTACTTACTTTACACCCTCAGAGTCTGGACACAGTGCCGTTATTCTTTCTGGATGATGCACTTCATATAAATGTTCCATTAGTATATCCGCAATGGTACAAAGCTACGGTATGGGGTTGTCT